>NW_009940232.1:0-3850 GCF_000696875.1 Nestor notabilis
GGCTGCTCCAGTGATTAGGGCAGCAACGGCAGCCACTCACCGAAAAAGGATTTCTGTTTCTACATAAGGCTTTATAAGTGGTATTACACTGTCAGTGTGAATTTCTTTTTACACTATATTGCTGAGGTTTGATACTGATTTAGAATAAGGATTAACACGGAGAAGTAATGCCTAAAGGTAGTGGACCTGAACTCAGACCATCTAACGGTCCACTTGTCAAACCCATATGTCTCCAGCTGAGGAGACAGCATGTTATGGGGGACACCCTGCACGCGTTCTCCTATTGGAAATCTTGGCTGCTTTGGAATGCCACTCTGCACTAACATGAGACACAGTGCTAAATGAAACTATGTTGATAATTTCAACTAAACCTGTACACTGAGGAAATCGAGAAAACCAAAACCATAAATCACATAAAGTAAGGAAAGGAAGCACTAGAAAAGAAATCACCAGCTCTTGGCAATAGTTTCAGCTGTGTGGCATGCTATTATCAAAAAAACAAAACCAAAACCAATATTTTAAAAGCCTCTTTTAGATCACATTCTATACAGCTATACAAAATACAGATGAGGAATACTGAAGAGGGAACTGCCACCCAGGGTGGAAGACAAATTGTGTAATAATTGCAGCAAGAGAACAAAGAAATCAAGCTCAGAGAAAATTGAGCCATCCTACTACTGCTGCCATTTCTACAGCAGCCCTTCACCTAAAGGCTTGATGGCACAAGGCTGAGAGGAGGAACATTCATTTGGATGGAACAATCTGTCACTTGTGTCCAACACTCATGGAGTCCAACACCAAAACAGCATTAACCAACAAACTCTTATTCATCAGTCACCAAGGTGAGAGTCAATTGTTTCAGGAAAAAATTATCAGGAATGAAAAATGCATCAGTCAAGCATCTAGCGTCATTCACATTTTCCTGACCCCATCATGTAAAGTTGAAAACCCATAAATCAGACAAGCAAGGTAAGGAAATATTAAAAGAGAAAGTGTTGCCAGAGAAACTTATCTGGAAGTCTTCTTGCTCCTCACTGTAGGCATTGAAAGTCATCCCTGAGAACACCTGGAAGTCATTCCTATCTCAAGGTGCTTTACGGGCCGAAAGTCTTCCCCTGCACTACACAGTAGTGGGTTCAGTTCGATAGCCACCAGCTCTCAGCAATTGTTTTCTACTCTGTGCATCATCCCTCAAAAATATGAAGCAGTAAGAGTAAAGGCCTTATCATGGTCCTCTTTTTCCAGCTCAGTATTCAACAATTCAACAGATTCTTTTATAGCTTCTGCTTCCTTCTCCTCTCATCTACAATTCTCTCTTAGACAGTTGTAGTAAGTATTTGTTGCAACACAACATGCACAATGTCAAATGCAAATGCACTGTCCAAAAAGGGGAAGAAGAACCTCGACCTTTGGAGAAACAATGGCCTGAAAGGAAGCTGTGGAGGAACTCTACACTGTAATGTTACAGGGAGATACAACTTGGATAAAGGTTTACCACAAGATTTATAAGATATTCTACCCTTGCCTCATCCTTATGCATATTGATTTATGGTGCAAGCACTCTACTGCCTTAGTCTTTCCTGACAGGGAAAAAAAGCCACAAAAAGTACAGCACAGGCCTTGGCACCAGGCAGGAAATTAAACCATTGCCCAAGGAAATCTCTGTTGACACATCTGTTTCATGATTCCAAGCCAGCCTCTCACCCTCCTTGCTCTGCACTTACAGACTTTATTTGCACCATGGACAATATCCAGCATTTTGGCCATATGTCAGGCACAAGTTAAGGAGCATGTCATTCCATGACATCTCAGGGAAACCACTATATCAAAGTCTAATTTTTGGCAGCCGATCACCTTCAGGTTATGGATGGAAAGTATTGCCCCAGTCCAACAAGTATAAGAGATCTCTTAATGTTTTAAGGGTTAGCAGCCACAGTGAGGCCCAGCTTTAGATACACACAATAAACAAGGCATGTATAGGGAACATAGAGAATTGAAAGCATCATAGCTTCACATTTCAGAGTATGTAATTAATAATAGGTACACAAAAGGGAGACCTAGTTGGTGAAAAGACAACAGGAGCTCACACAGCAGACCATAGCCACATTTCATCGAGTCAATTTCTTTTGTCAATAAAAAAAGAGGTAAAAGCATGAACCACAACTGTGGGCCTCATCAAACCACCAGGACAAACCACCTTTTATACCATCTTTACATCTTATAGACATTTCAAATTATACCAAAACAAACCTTTATACCTGCCCTGTCTCTGGACAGAATTTCTCACCCTGCCTAAAGTTACACAACAGGAAGGCTACATTTGCAGATAGACACCAATGAAAGAAAAGCTTCTCCTTAGTAAGACCACGGATTGCAACACAAACACTTGCAAAGAGATTTTTCTGCCTATCACACTACTTGGAAGCAATATAAAATATTCTCAGTTGCATAAGCGATATGCAACTCTGATAAAGACCCAGTCACGGAAGTATCAGCTCAAAGACACGATCATCCTTCTTTGGCACATGGGCAGCTTGGAAGATACATGACTCTCAAAGCTTAACGTAAAGTGTACCTCTATGCTCAGTCACCGATTATGGAACAGGAGATCAAACTGATGAACCCACAGCATAGACAGTTGGAATCCAAGCAAGCCAATATCCAAAAATATAACACCTGCAGAATCATTTTCTGTAAACCAGTGATAAACCCTGGGAATCAACAAAACACATGTCATGTCTCCACCACTACAACCACACTCATGGCAGCATTGAGACTCTCCTCAAACCCTACTCAGCTTGCTTTGTTGTCACTGATTTTCATCAACTGCAGACAGACTCAACCGAAAGAAGCTGCACAAAGAATGTCTCCTTACCATGGATAATATTTGACTTCTCACTATCTCTATGAGGCAAGCAATAGCATTTCTTCAAATGACATTAAAAAAAAAAACCCATGTCTATGAAAGTCTCATCACAGCAGTAAACATGAAAAACATGCACTGGACAGGAATGGGGCAGTAACAGGTCTGATCTCCCACAAACATCTTTACAGCTCTAAATATGAAAGGGACATATGGGACATGCAGAAAGATAGAACTAATTTCCACATACTGTGGAAGCAATGGCGCATGTTCACGTGAGTAAAATGAGGAAGGAAAAGTAACACATTCAAAACAAATGATCATAACATTATAGTCTTGGTAGTGGTTTCTAGAACAATTCAGGGAATGAATAACTAGTGGACTTCACCCAACCCTCCCGCTACGGCATTTCTCTTAATTAAACTGTCACAACAATCTGCAAACACACATGAAAAACCTCCCAGGGCTCCCAATACAACTGGAATAACATGTCTTTTGGGACAAATTCCATGAGAAGACAAAACTCACAATGGAGGATACTATGGTTGTGCACATCTCTTTACATCTATAACAAGAAAAAGACACATTGTCTGCTCATGCCACTTCAGAAAAGAAACGTAAAGGTTTAAAAGAAAACCAGGCACAGACCTACAGAGAAGACTGGGTAACTTAAGAGCGTACAACACAGTGAAGACGTAGCAAAACAAGAAAGTCCCAGCACCAACGTAAGACCTGCTGACAGCAGACGCGCTCCTTCCGCCTCGCCACCCACTGGGAACCTGAGCAAACACCCCACATTTCCCTAAAGGAAGCAAGAGCTGCCAAAGCCCAGCACGGGGATAAGCCAGGCTTTGCCTTACTAGTCCACACAGCTCCCCGCGACGAAAACAAAACGCGTCGGACAACGGGCAGAGAAGCAACACCAGGAAGGAAGCGGCGCGGACAAAATCTCGTGGGAGAAACTTACCACGGGACCGGCGGCAGGGT
>NW_009940233.1:0-12599 GCF_000696875.1 Nestor notabilis
TTGCACACGTCCAGGTAGATGACGTCAACTGGTCTTACAGAAAGGTCAAAAGGACAATCCAAGAGAATTATGGGTTAGCCCACCTCACTTTGATTCCTTGGGAAACAATGGACCAGATCCTCTTGGAGCAAATTTCTGGGCACAGGAGGAGAAGGTGGTGACTGGGAACAGCCAGCATGGACTTACCAAGGGTAAATCATGCCCAACCAACCACACTAGCTTCCTTAAAAAACAAAAAAATCATTGAGTTTGTGTTGCAAGGGGAGATCAGAAGATTTCATTGGCTTTGCCCTTAACACGGCATTTGACAATGTCTTCTTCCACTATTCTCGTATCCAAGTTGGGACAAATTGTGGGCATGGGTAGACAACCAGATGGATTAAAAAACATGGTTGAATGATCAGGTTCAGTGGGTAGTAATCAGTGGGTTGTACTCAATGTGGAGGCAGTAGAATTGGGGTAATACAGGGGTTTATCCTGGGACCTGTCCTGTTTAGCAGCTTCAGTAACATAGAGGACACATCAGAATGTTTGCACATCATACTTACAGGCTAGCCACGAACATGAACATGACCAGTGACCCTTCTCATTCAACAAGAATGTTGAACCTGATATGGAGGCAGAAGGGTTTTTTTGTTTCAAGATCTTTATCCTGTGTGTCATACCATGATTTTCCCAGCCTGCCCCTGCCCTTTTCCCCTCCTCAGTCTGTCACATTTTTCCCTGTAGCCCATTCCATCTTTTCTGCTTTTGCCTTCTTTTCCCCTGGTCCCAACCCACCTCTAGTCTCTGTTCCCTAACCTGTGCCTGTCTTCCCCACTCCTTCCCACCCAGTCAGGCTCTCCCTGAAACATCTGTGTTTTCTTCTTCTCTGAGTTTTTGAGCTGCAAATAGGACAGTGTTGAGACCACAAGACATGGCAGGCCCTGGGTTTACCCTCACATTCTCTTGTGCTTGATGCACATAGAGTCTTCAGAGATGCTGATGCTGACCTCCAACAATGGTGTTTGTGGGAGACTCTAACAAATTATGGTTGGGTTGGTTTTCACAAGGATAATAATAGTCATTCATTTTTGATCTCCCTTTCAACATGTCAGGTTAAACAATTCAGCCAAAGCTTAGACATGGTAGATACATTTAATTAAAGGTCTGTATAAAATTTTATTATCACTAGAAAAACAGTAAGACATCCCTAACTTCTTCTTGATCAACTTTAACTTGAAACAAGAAAAGCAACTTAAAGTAACATCCAAGGTGGAAGTAAACCAACTGAACAATTACAGCTGTGACCACTGAAGGAGATAGTGAAAATGGGAAATGGAAAGCAAACTCCCATTACCATTTCTACTTCCTCCTAAGACAAAGACACAACCTGTTCAGCCACCTCTGTTTGTAATGCTTCTCTTACAGAAAGCGAACATGGACAGCAACCACCTCTTCTTGCCTATCACAGGGTAGTACAAAGTGCTGCAGTAAGTAGTGAAGCACAAAGATAACTAGTAATTCTTAGAAATCAATTAAGCATCAGACAGTGGTGCAGCCAAGTGATCTCCAGGAGCAGGAGAGAGAACTAAGTTCTTTCTCTACTTATTGAATTACAAAGTAATGAGAATTAGACTGTTCTCTCAAATCTGTGCCTTCTTTATACACCCATTCACCTTAATCCAAGCAGCAGTTACACTCATTAAGGATATCCAGTGATTTGACCATATTCTACCAGCTTTTAAAGGGGACCCTTTTAAGAGTATTCCAAGAAAATGCAGAACTTTTATCAAGACTCGAGATTTGTTCTTTTAGTATTAATGAAAAAAGAAATATGTCAGCCACCAAACTTGCGAGTCTGGGCAGGTTTCCAGATTAGCCTGCTTTAATAGTCTATTTTCTTTCTTCTTTAGTGGCGATAAGAAATAAAAACAACATTGAGGGTTTTGTTTTGTTTTGCTTATTTTTTGTGAGCATCTGTGGAGGTTTTGTTTTTAATGTTCTTGGTTAATACCATATTGTCCCGAAGCTCCAGAAGTAACATAGCCAAAGATAGCTTCAATTATCCAATAGCGAGTATGCAGGAAAACACAGTATTGTGAATCTTTTTTCTTCTTTCTATATTTTGCATCTGTAATCAAGCTCGTGTAAATAATGACACTTAGACATCCTATTTCTTGATTGTGCCTTTAACTGGGGAAGTGAGATAAATAAGTGGTATCAGCTGGGCCAGCAATTAGCTATGCATTGAACTGCATTTTCAGAAATAGAACCTAAGTTGACTCTCTTAAAAAGACTGGTCCCAGAATATCAATAGATCATGTGCATTTGTATATGTATTATTAAAATATATGCAGCCATTGAACATTTCTTCATATGGATAGGATAATACGACATAGACATGTACTGCTCAGTATGAAAAAACATTCAAAAAGACAGAATTGGACTCAGGGGCTTGCCCATGAGGGACAATCTGACATGTTCATGCCTGCATCATGTCTACATGACAGCCTGTGATGCTCTGGATGGACACATAGGTTTGTTGAGCACCAAAAGCACTATTGTTCCAGTGCCAAGGTTCCCCTATGGCAGCATTAAGTGTGGAGCACCCTTAGTACTTCTGGCTGTGCCTGGCTTGTTCAGAGCTAACTGGGACAGAGAAGCCAAGAAGTCCATTGCACTAACAGCGTTTGCAACATGAAGGCAGCCAAAGTACAATGCATTCCTCTCTAGTCAAACTGGTGTGAAAACACCACAACATACTCCATTTCCTGGCAGTAAAATACCTACACGTATATAGTCTAGTTGACCTTGCTCTGAGCAGAGGTTTTGGACTAGATGATCTCCAGAAGTGCCTTCATACCTCAGCTATTCTATGATACCTGACATGGGGCAAATGTCAATGTTATCCATTTCCTCATGAAAATGCCAAGGTATCACTACTTCAAAAGACGTCAGAGTGACTAAATGGAGGAGCTGAAGAGAGGGTAGATGGAAGTGGAATGTCTGAATACAGAGATCTACAAACAAAAAAGACTTGTGAAATAGAAAAGCTGGGTAAGGGCACAGGCAGCTGGTATAGAAGAATACTAACCCCTTTTTTTAGCAGTCAAATTTTCTGGGAAGGAACTGGAAGAAACAGGCATTGTGAATAAAGCATCCGAAGGTTTCAGCTGTACTTTACTGTCAGTGAATCATTGACAAATGTCTCCTTAATTCTGAGAATTTGCCATAGCTAATTGTCCCATAATTTGTGCAAATCTATTTCCATCGCATACCTAGAATACTGACTATTAGTTATTTACGAGTAGTAGTCAGCTCACTCTGGATCATGACTGAAACTGTTCAAGCAGGAGAAAACAAACAATTTAGGAATAATGAGCAATAAATATTCCTTTCTACATAGTACTATACCACTTTCTAGGTGAATAAATACTGAAACTCACTGTTCACAGATATTAGAACAGATATTAGCAAAGATCCATTAAAAAAATATACATAAATAGCAAACGAAAGGTTTCTATGTATCACAGTTATCAAAATGCAGAGAAGAGTTGTAACATATCGTGGGTCAGATATTCTAGACTGGTTGAAAATCAGTGTCATTCTAGTGCCAACAGTGGGATCACTGCAGATTCATTGATTTATACCAGATGCACGTCTGGACTTTTTTTTTTTTTTTCCTGGGTTTGGTTTTTTTTTTTTTGCATTGTTCAACCAGCTTCATTGCAGAAGATGATTAGAAAGAAAGGACTGAGGAAGACCACAGTAGCAGGCATCTGGGAAGATGAGTGCAAATTGATTAAGGCATGAATAGATTATTGCAAAGAGGCAGAGGAAAGACAAGCCAGATTCTGGCAATGTTACTGTGGTTGTGACATGTGAACTTAGAGATGATGGAGATGGAGGGCAGAAAAGAAAGTCTAGAGTTAAAGATATCTCCAGTTCTGCAGTAATTTGTTACTAACCTTTGAAAGTTGAAAGAACTCTTAACAAAACTCTTACAAATTTAACTAAGGAAAAGTTTAGAGAAACAGAAAGATTTGTCAACAGATTTCACCCAGAGCAGATTTAGAACAAGTTTTCTTCACCAGAGTTACTCTGGTGTCAATTTTCACTTTCTGGTTGGTTGGTTGGTTGTTTTGGTTTGGTTTTTTTGTTTTATCATGGATTAGGACTATGACTGCCTTTTTCCCAGTACCTGGGATCACCATGATAACCTACAAGGTATTTTTCTAGATATCCTGGACATATAAGGCTCTTTCCCAAATTTTCTCAGCTCAAAGAAATCATGCAATAAGAAGAAACAAGCTTGCCTTAATTCAGAAACAAAAAGACACTGCCTACAAATACGTACCAATGAGAGACCCAAAGGATCACAACATTTGCTTCACCCACCACCTCTGCTATAATCTTGCCTATATACAGGCATGCACCAGCATGTACATACACACATGTTTTTCCTTTGCCATCAGAGAAACCTGAAACAAAGAAAGAAGCTAGGTTTGATTTGTAAAATGCTTTAAACCACAACACTACAGAAAACACATGGGAAACAAGAAAAAGCAGAAATTTCAGAAGAATAACCACTTCAAACCCAATTGCCCATGTGCAAAAAAACACACTCAGGAACCCACTGTTTAATAAATTGATACTAGTCACATATAAAAGTTAACTATCTGAACTAAATACAACCTACAGCAATGCTAGTGGGAAGTAGTGGGAAGTAATTTACATTGACAGCTTTTCAAAACAGAAAGTTTCCCTTGATCCAAAATAAAATTTTCAAGAATATACCACAGCTGTTTTTAAACCTACACTGAAAGCTCCTGGAGGGAAAAACAAATAGAAAGAACAAATAAAAATGACTATAGAAAGCAAAAGGCATGGTCCCAGCCAGCCCTCTTTCTCCTGTTTCTCCCTGTGACTGGATACTCCACAATAAAGGAAAAAATATACAGAATGAGACAAGACACAGGCCTGCAGTCTGGTACCACAGATCAAGAGAACTGCTGGAGCTTGTGCATGGTCTGGTCTTTGCTGGACAGTAAAAATAAACACAAAGTAAGAGAAAATCGGAATAGAGAAAGTGAAAGAAACACCCAGAAAGGAATCCAGTAGCCTGTGCAGCTTGGAACAGAGAAGAAATATGACAAATTCTCCCTTCGCATGGCTTGAAAGGACAATAATAGGATGTGCTTCAAGTAAACCAGGCACAAAAACATCCCTGACTGATAGAGCCTGTAGCCTGATAGGAACAGGTCTGCTCATATGAGTGGTAAAATCTTGATGTTCTCTCACTGCACCCTCCCAGTTCCTCATCAATTAACACCAGTTCAATTGCATGATAAACCTCCTTGTAAAGATATAGGCTAAAAGCCAGATGAGGCCCATGGAAAAGTGTGTCACTCCTCCCCTAATTAATTCAGGCAAAAGGAGCCTGATCAAAGAAGTGCTGACATTCAATCAAAAGTCAGACAATATGTTCATGAGTAATAAGCACCATCACGTAGTCAGGATGTGCCAAGACTTCCACTGAAGTACATACTGGAAAAGGGGAAGGAAGGCCAGAAAGGCAATTGCACAACATATGTGACAGAGGCTCAACAAAAATAAATAGCACTCCAGCCAGAAAATAATCCTCCCTGATTCCCCTGTGCACTGAAGAGGGGATAAACAAAACCGTGTTCACCCTAAAGCTGTTCCACCTCATACAGTAGCTGAATGTAGGAGATTCATCTTGAGTGCAAAACCGATAGGTAACATACAGTTTTCCATAAGCTGCATGGCAAAAACTTTGTCCAGCACAGATGAAACTGACTCAGGATGTGAACTCAGTACACCAGAGGTCTAAAGGACAAGGAAGAATTGACAAAGAACTGGCAAAGAATTGACCTGTTTGGAAAAGAATTGACCTGTTTGCAAAACAAATCCACAAAAGCACAAGTCATCTTTTCAGTCTGCCAGTCCAAGCTATTGGAAAACTGCCTTACCTCGTTGGGGTGGAGCAGAGACAGGTTTCCAGGTCTTCACCGTCCTGAGCCTGTCCCACTTTTTAGGTAACAAGGTCAAAAAGCTTCATTGACAAGAGGATTGCAAAGCTTTCTGTCTGAATCTTTCCCCCAGAAAGCTGTAATACTTAGGCTAAGCTTACAGGACATTATGGGAAAAATATCAGAGACTGTCTCTCCCTGGAGCATTGATACCTACTATAAATGCCAGTCTTCATGAATTAGACTCTTACTTTAGACACTCTTCCCCACAGACTAATTTTGCTCATCAGTCAGACACTTCTTATTGCATGACTATACATGGTATGACAACTAAAACATGGTAAATTCTAAAACTCATACCATTACCTTTCTTCTATACTTTCCTTTTTCACAAACAGAATTCAAAACATCTTTCAGGACACATCATGCTTCTTGGAGACCAGATCCCATAGACCTTTAAAGACATGATGTTACATGCCTACTGAAATATTACCCTGTCAAAACATGATGTCATGAGCACACTGATCAAGCAGAAAATATCATAATGAAATAAGATTTATAAAAATTGACAAATTCTTACTAAAAATCAGGTACACAATAGTCAACATTAGTATAATGTGTCTAGGAGTGTAATAGTCTCCTATTAAATGAAGGCTCTGGCTTAGATAGTAGCTGCATGGATCTGACTCAGTAATATCTGGTTTCTATGGCCCGAGAGCAGGGAGACCTCATGTAAGATGACCAGGATAGGGTGTGTCTCCTTGCTCCAAACCTCTTTGAACCATGTGGAGTGTTGAGTGGAAAGGTCATGCTAAAACGCAAATATATTATGAGCTTGCTCACTGCCAAGATACCTGGAATATCACCTCCATGCCTGTGCACACAATTATAACCTTTTTCTTACAAAAAAGTTGTTGTTGCCTGGCTCTGCCTGATGAATTGGAAGCACAACTGAGGCGGAATTTGGTGTCACCAGCTCTCTGCCAAGAATAAAGAGAAAATAAGCTATAAGAGCAGATGCATAAGAAAATGATCCTGGCAGAGAATGCCTGTGAGTTTCTGCCTGCAGTCAAGGAAAGCATGTGTTTCCAATGGTTTCTTTTTATAAAGTACATTCAGATAAGATTGGAGCTTTTTATCAGTGCAAATCCTTATTATAAGCTCTTCCATCTCTCTATCTGGCAAAATAATCAAGAAAAGGTTGTGCTTTTAGTACCTGCAGCTCTAAGTACAAGTCATTGCTTGTAATTTTTTACAATCCTGTATTATTTCACCACTTTCAGACACCAGCTATATTATAAGGCACACACAGCATATTACTTTCCACAGGTCTAATGAAATGTGTCTTTTTTCAAATTTTTAAGATGATCTTAACAGCTAAGATTATCCCTACAATATCAAAATAATTTGGGTATGTGATAGTCATAAAAGGTCAACATTTTCAAGTATTGAAACACTTCTGAAGTTCAAGAAACCATGTTCTATTGAAGCAAGAATTCATCTTTTCAACACAGAGCAGCAGGAGCTGTGGATGCTCAGGAGGACTTAAAATTAAGAACCTGAAGTTAATGCGGTCTTTTCACACATGTGCCTGCACATATATGCTAGCGAGATAATAAGAAAATATGTTTTGAACCAATACTTGTAACTTGAAGTGCTTCAGTTTTATTATGGGAACTTCTTAATGTTTTAGAAACATCCAGTGGAAGGAAAGAATATTTGGAGAGACATCCATGCGTTCAATTGAATTATAAAAATACTTGGGGCAGTATTGATTTCAGTAGCTCTGAAAATTTCCATTTACATATATAAATCTGAGTAAGTCACTCTGGGATCCTCTGAAGCCAAAAATGAGAAAGAAATTACTTCTGAGGAGATACTATTTTTCTCATTTGTTGTGGTTACTCTCAGTTTTCCTCTAAAATAAGAGAAGTGTATTTTGAAAGTACTTCGTGCTCTGGGACAACACAATGTAACAGCCTTATATTGTATGCACATTATGGGAAAGAAGAG
The DNA here is from genome assembly GCF_000696875.1 of Nestor notabilis. NCBI lineage: Eukaryota > Metazoa > Chordata > Aves > Psittaciformes > Psittacidae > Nestor > Nestor notabilis. Next base: position 7,989 of record NW_009940233.1, read on the forward strand.
GAGATCAACTCCTCTGCTGATGGTGGAACAGTCAGAGTAGCTGAAGTGGAAAGATACCTCTGGAGATCCTCTAGGACAACCCCTGCTCAAAGCAGGGTCACCTACAGGAGGTTGCTGTAATAAATCTGTAAACCTTTTGGGACACTGATGCTGGAAGATGTCAGGCAGGAAAATCAGTGCCTTAACAGCACAGTTGTGCTTCACACATGACAAGAGAACAACAGCAGCAGTGAAGTTACCAAGAAATTCCAGCTGAAGAATGGTTCCCTTGATCGGAAACACAAATACTGAACAACAATGACAAAGACATAAGAAATAAAAAGGGGTGGAGTGGGAAGGAGACAGGAAAGGATGCAAAAAAGTTGTAAGTCATCCCATGTAATGGCTTAGTAGGAAAATGTTTTCACACTTCAGCCACTGAAACTAGACTGAAGCTCCACCCTGTGTAATGTCTGTATTTTAACTGTAGATAATTGAAATAGAACACACTAGCCTTTACTTATCCTGCCTAACGAATGTTATCATGTGGAAAAGGTAAATCAATAACAGCTGAGATCAAACATACCAATCTCCTTTTGAGTATACAATGCTCTCATTTATATAAATCTTTACAACCTGACTGCCCTTCTCATTTAAGCAAGTGAGTGAAACATTGCCCAGTACAAAACCCCTTCTCTCTTAAGAATTCTCCATGCTGTTTGAAAGAGTAGCCCAAATGAATTGCTGGAATGACCATTGAAAGGGCTACTCGTTAGCTATGACTGTCCTTGGGAATTAGCCAGATATGAGGTAAGGAGACCACAAAGTGCTGTTGGTGTTGGCAGCAAAGCCAAGGTTCATCATAGCACCTCTTGTCTAGACTAGGGATGTAAAAGGAAATAGAAAACAATTCTTCGACTATATGCACTTGATGTTCCATCCCCTTTTTCTATAGAAAAATGTAAGACATTTGGAATTTTTCATTTTTATTTGGGAAAGACAAATTTGGAAACCAGAGTGACTCATGCTGGAAAGTGACTGGCAGGTGATAGCCAGCTAGCTCCAGAAAGTTAAGGCCGTAGGAAGAGTTTGAGGAAGGCATGTGGATTCAGATTTTAATGTGATTTAACTCTTGGTATCCTCATCATTAATTTTGCTTTATTCACTGTGTAAATGACAGGGAGGTCCCTTACATGGTCAATCTATCTGTTTACAAGCAAGCTGATATATACCAAGAGGTCCACATACCCTGGGAATAAGAGTTTCAGTTTTAGGAATGTATTATGGATCCATTCCCAAATGCATTGCACAAATATCCTTTTAGGTAATTCTGCAGCCCAGATACCCTTGGGGGGAAAGCTCAGATCAGACCCCCATTTCTGACTCACTTGGGCAGCTGCAAAACAATTGCTTTTCTCTGCAGAGCGTCCTGCAACTGCAGTATCCCTGCTTGAATAGACATTCACCTACCCTTTACACAAAATTCCTTCTCATTTCCAGCTGCTGCACTTTGTCCCCTAGCCAGCTCAGGTTCCATTACAGAGGGGCTGGATGACCTAAAGCTACAGACTGAAGGAAAATCTATAGTTTTTTCTCAGGATTTTCCCCAGAAGCTGAATCACACCTGTTCGGGGATTTTTTTCTGACTAGTGGCAGCTACTATAAGCTTAACAGCACCTACCACTCTTCTGTGCCTCCTTTCCTTCATCTGGGTGCTGACATCTTCCTCTTTCACCCATTCCCCATTTGTTTTGGGAAGGGTAGGCACTGTGTTTCTTCAGTCACCACATCTATCCTATCTCTCAGGTCTCAGCATTTACCCATTGTTTTATTTCCCAGTAATAAATCAAAAGGAGAAAAAAAATACTATCTACTCAATAGGATCCTTTTAGAGTTCCTTTCTTTACCACCACCTGTTTACAGACATCTAGTCTTCCGTTTCTGATTCAGTTTCTGTTCCAAAAGTATGTCTTTTTTCCCACTTTCTCTTCTAATGCATGGTGCCCATGTGTCCTTCCATTGTGCTGACAAGCACAGAAGCTGATCTTTCCTTACCTGGTTATCATTCCAAATAAAATCTGATGTGCTTGCAGAAGGGCATAGTTTTAGCAACAGTACTTATGGGACTCACAGCACTTTCTTCGAAACCCACTCACCATTGTGTGAATGCTCCAGATTAAAATGAAATGTTGACTGTTTGCCACTCCACGGTCACACAACCCCCTTAAAAGGCTTTTCTTCCCCATCATTCTCACATTCCTGTATGTCAGTCCCCAGGTGCTGCCATTCAGGCAAGGGGTAGGAAGATCTTTCTATTGCCAGACACTTACAATGTTGGAGTCCTTCCAAAGCAGGCCTGCTGCTGCATTCTTGGACCTTCATAATTTTCTGATCTGTGATTGTCACCTCCTCACAGAAGTGGCACCCTCATGTCCTAACCATGGCAGGCCCTCTAAGCTGGGATAATGTTTCAGGCAATTACAGACATATGGAGCACAAAAATGTTCCAAGTGTTTCAAGGAGTACAAAATATCAGACACTCCTTATGTAGATAAACAACCTCACAGGTGCGGGCAAAATGGATATCTGCACTCACTCCCTGCCTCCTTCTCACTCTTCTCTTACTATCTGAACTGACATGGAGTTTCTTAAGGAATTAAGGGCCTTTCCTTTCCTAGATCGCCCTCAGCTGCCAGCTTATCTTCTAAATAACTCTCCAACTGTGAAGCTTTTTCTCGGCTTAGTGCCCTTTTATGTCCTAGTTCAAATTTCTTTTTATGTGATCTGTGAAAGACCATCTCTTTGACAGCTTCCACACCTCCATGTCATGTAAGCAGTGGTCTCATGAGTTGCTCTACAAGACTGTCCATGACTAGATTTCTCCCATGCAGATTCAAATTTGTGCTTGATCTTAATAAGCTTTTTGCATATGTGCAAGGAAAGTCATCCAGACTCAATGATGTCCTGAGACACTCCTTGAGATTTCAATCTGACATAAACATTATGAATTAAAGAGAAAGCGCACATGAAGTCTGATGTTCAACAAGGATATGCAGCATGTCTCCTGTGTAAAGCAGAATTGACAAGTCATACAAATCATCACAAAACCCTTGAAAATCAGGAGTTTTCACTCACAGGAGTGTTTATGAAAAGGTATGGCAGAATAGACAGGGAAAGCTTTTGGTAATGACAAGACAAGGGCTATAATAAAAACAAGAACAGAGAAACAGAAGAATGATCTGTAAAGCTGCAGCAATAAAATCCTAGTCTGGCTCCCAATTTGCATGTTAACAACTTTGGTGACAGTCATTTTTATTTTTCACAATCGCTTGGTTTTCACTTAGGACTTTGCACATGGTTGAATCTATTAAGAGGCTGTGCCTTGTTCTTACATTTCTAAGATGTATTTTATTCCTTTTACATACACATTATGCATCCTATATTTAGAAAGCATTCCTTTTGATTCACCCAGTTAAGAAATGCAGTCCCCATCTGATGTCATGGTCATCCATACATGGAAAATTCATCCATCTTTTAATCTGCTCTGAAACTAGTCTTCATCTGATACTTGGGAGTGGTCAGGATATTTTTTTTCCGTGTGTCTCATTTCTGATTCTTTCAGGATCAGATCCAGAAGTCTTAGCGGGAAAGCATCTCTACATGAGAATAAAAGCCTATTTTAAAAGGCTGGAATAGTCTGGGTCAGGTACATGGTCAAAAAACTCTCTCTAGTAGCCTTATTGTTATTTATACATGATCATATGTCAAGACTGTAAGTCAGATCTGCATAACTAAATTTATTCTAACTATTACCTACAGAAAAGACAGTAAAATAGCTCACTCATCCAGGATTATGCACCAGCTGTTGTTAGGTCAGCTGGGGAAAAAAAAAAAAAAAAAAAAAAGAAAAAGATTTGCAAAGTTCTTGCAGAGCTGAAACAAGCAACGATTTTGGTGTAATTTGTTTCTCTACAGCTTGGGATTGACTATCAGATTTTCCAAATTTATGTTGAATTTAGAAAATAGTAAACCCTAAAAAATGGGATGGGAGGGGAAAATCCTAACTATGTCATTAAAAGATGAGACACTTCTTCCATTTCACTTGCACTTTGAGTTAAGTTCTTGGAGAATAAGACAATTGAATTTGGTGCGAAGTGTTGTAACTCGCTGAGAAATGTGTTTATTCTTTTATTGTGAGTATAAAAAAGGACTTTTTTTTAATTAAATTGACTTCCTGTTGATTTTTCGGTTGGGTGCTTAATTGAAAAATGAAAATAATTTATGATGCTCGAGGGACTCTGAGGTCAAGATGTACCTACCATCCTCTTCATGGCTATACCTGCAGAGCTGTTGGTTCTTCTGCCCTCTGAAAAATGGAAGAAAATTCCATGTTCCCATCTTTTCTACTCTCCTGACCAATGCACGACCTCCTTGTCTCTAAATTGGAGAGACACCAATTTGATGGATGGACCACTCAGTGGATAAAGAACTGGCTGGACGGCCGCAGACAAAGAGTTGTGGTCAACGGTTCAATATCCACGTGGAGACCAGTAACAAGTGGTGTCCCTCAGGGATCGGTGTTGGGTCCTGTGTCGTTCACTATCTTTGTGGGTGACATGGACAATGGGATTC
>NW_009940234.1:0-8611 GCF_000696875.1 Nestor notabilis
ACCGGTTGCGCAAGGGGCTAGTGGCCTTGGTCTTAAAAAGGGGTGACTAATACTTTAAAGGCATCTTGAGTGCTACTTTCAGTACACAACTCAAACTAAGGCACATCAAAGGCCGTTCACACGGAAGGTACTTAAGCTGTTCCTAAAGTTAAGAGGAATATTGGCATTTTATTTCGTGGCTGAGCTGTGGATCCGGAGATGTGCTGTAGGCTGGCGTTGCCTTGCCGGTGTTCGACCTAGAGGTGGTCATGCTTTCTGGTAACCAGCTGTGAAACAAACGCCTGTGTTTGGACCAAGTAATGTCAGTGCTCATGGCAGCCATTGCATCCTGAAAGACATACTTCAGTTTTAAAAGCAGGATGCGCACGAAGTCAGTGGTGGCTTACTTTTAGTTGTGCTACAAGGTGAAAAGACAGAGAACGTAAGACAAAGAACATAAACCAGAAGTTGTGCTTCAGGGTTTTAGAAGGCTAACACAAGGAAGAGTTTCCTAATTTGTGTTCAGGCTGTTGCGTCTCAGTAGCAAACTCCTGAAAATGGTGATTGTGTCTGGAGAACTTGTCTAGGGCCTGCGCAGTTCATCCGTGGTCACCCCGGGGACCTGTGGGGCAGGTACCTGTGTTTGCAGATTTGAGCTTTTGGGCCTAAGCCCGTAGAAGCATTAAGTCTTTTAATTCCTGTTTAAACAGGCCTTCAAACATGAGTTAGGAGCCTATGTACCTTTGTGGCTCTTGATGTTAAGTGCTACTCATTCCATTATTTAGGGATTTTTATTTAGGAATTAATAGCTTATTTGGGGGGGGGAAAGGTGGAGACTTAAGGCAGGCAGGGAGAAAAGTTGTAGCTGAGAAGGCTTGTATCTCCAAATTGGAATTGCTGTTCCTAAAACTGAAGAGGTGTTGGAGGAATACAATCTATTAGGCTGAAAATACATTCTCGAAATGGGGTCATGGTGGCTGTACAGCCAGCCTTAAGCAATTTAGACTTAAGTCAACAATGTCAGTCTAGACTGCTGTGTAATGGTGTTTTTAACTATCCTAAAATTAAAGTAAGTTGTTGTGTACATTGAAGAGAATGACTCTTTTCATGGTATGAAGGAAATAAAGTTAAACCTGAACCTGTGCTTGTACAATTGAGTCTGTATTCTTCTTTCTTCATTTTCTGTGAAGTTGATTTCAAGCGATGCAAAAATATACTGGAAAAGTTTCAAAGTAACTCATGGGAGAAGAAATATTAGTATTTTGCTGTTTCTTTAGTGTGATTAGTCATATGGTTGCTGGATTTCTTGGTTTTTTGTGTAGCTTGTTTTAATGAGAGTATGTATACAAGATTTTCCTCATTACTGTAACTCATTGCTTGGGTGGTTTTTTGGTTTTGGTTTGGGTTTTTTTTTTTGTTTTTTTTTTATTTGCATGTCCATTGGAGATATTGATATGAACTACCCCTTTGCTCTTGCTTTGTTGTTTTCCTTGTTGAGGAAAATTTTGGTTGTTAGCCTAGATGCAGCATCTAGCTCATTGGCTTTATGCGTAAGGAGTACTTAAGTGCTCTGGTGCATGTTCTTTGCACAGCAGCAGATTTAGTGGTGGCCCTATTGTGTTTCATGCTGTCTTCTGAGTCTGGATGATTCCACAGTGAATATGGCGCTGTTCCCTTTGGAAGTGACAGTGGAGTCCTGCCACTTAGTTCCTCATGGAACAAAGGGGAGAACTACTGCTAATCAGCTCTCCCCTGTGGCACGTTTCTACTGGAGGCACAATTGTGGGAAGGTATCTGCTCTTTGGAGTACACGTGCTCCAGAAGGAGCCTGACTCAACTTCTGCGAAGCTGTAAAGTTGGGTAGGTCTGATCTTGCAGGGGCAGTGTTTGACTTGCTTGGGGTACAAATGCATGTTGTTACACTAGATTTACTTTTTGTACCAAAAAATATAGAGAAATGACACAATTTACTCTCTGGCTTCATTCATCTGTCATTGGAGTTAGCTAGTAAAGGAACTGTCAGGAAAAAACAGTGAAGTGTCAACATGTAGAACCTGGCATGTATCAGACGTATGACACCTTAGATGATGCGTGTCAGAATTTGAGAGGAGATTCTGTTGTTAGATAGTCCTGTACTTCACAGTCAGAGGTATATCTAACTGATAAGTAGCTGCCTGCTGTCAGTCCGATTTTGTGTTATGGTGCTTCAGATGAAGTCCAAAAGCATTTGTCTATTTCGTTTTCAGATGTTCATTGTAGCATATAGTTTGAAACATGAATCTGTTTCCATAGCAAACTTCTGTCGTATTATTTGTGCATTTGTTTCTTATTGCAGTACTGCTTATAAGGGTTTGGTCAGTGGGTCAGTTTTAATTAATTATTTATTTACCTTTTAACTAATTAGAAGTTGAACAAATAAATATTCAACAATAGGCATGTTCATAACCCTACTTGGAAGAAGTGTTTCTTGGGCTACATGGTTCAGTTCCATCAGAGCTTCTCAGAGGAGCATGGAGTCTTCTGGGGACAGCATTGTTTAGTAACAGATATGCTGAATAAGCTCTAAATGATCTGTTCTTCAGTTCTGTATAGAAGGGATCTAGGATGGAAAAAATGTTTGGGGTTTTTTTGGGTTTTTTTTTTTTTTTTTCCTAACCTTGAAGGGTTTCTTGGCCTTTGTGACCTTTTCCCTCCTGGTCTGCCAAGTGTGACTTCTGAATTTTTTGTGGAGGCTTGTTTGCAGTTGGCACAGGCAATGCAGTTGAAGAATGGGAGGAATTCATGGGCTTGGCAAGGTGTGTAGATGATGTCGCTTTTGGCTCCCTGGGGAATTTCTGCAGAAGATACTACAGGCAACTGTACATCTTCTTGAAGGACTCTGATGGGTGCTGGTGTCAGAAGCAGCATGGCAGTCATGGTTTACTTAAGCCCATGTTCCTGTGGATCTGTAGGGTTTTCCTGCTTTTTGTGAAATTGAGGGTGAATTTTCATCAGGATGGTAGTGATGATCTTCACAAGGCTGTAAATGCAAAAAAATCTTACTTGAATGTCTGATCAGACTCAGAAGGAACAGACTTTTTTTGAAGGGTGTTAACACTGTATTTTAAAGGGTCTTTGAGACATTGGAGGAAGCCTGGATTTAGCTCGTGTTTCTCTAAGGTGTGTAAATTGAAAGTTAGTTCTTATTTTTTTCTGAGCTCTTGTCATTCTCAAAAATATCTTTGTTTTCAGATGCATAGTGAGGCTCACGTACCACAGCTGGAAATTCTTCTTTGGGGAGCAAGCCCCATTCCTGTTTCTGCCTCCCAGCTTCCACTAGCTGAATGGAGACTTCTGCCAGTGTGCTTTTCTTCAGATGCCTGGGGGAGCTTTTTGTGCTCCTTGGCTGGGTGCTGTAGTAGGATCAGCAGTGGCATCTGTAATGTTTCCTAGTCCTGTTCTGGGATGCGTGCATGTGGAAACTCAGGAATTAGTTTGTTTCATTTTTGAGTATGTGCCATTTTGAATTAGGTTTGAAGACCCTTTTCCCTAAGTAGAATTACAGGTGTTGTCTTGGTTGGTTGGTTTCTTAGTGAAGAAAGGTTAAAAAATGGAGTGTGCTGTGGAGCTACATGTGTTTCTCTGGTGCATTTTCTTTAGCAATAGGATTAGAGAGTCCTTGTTTAAATGATAATTACCTTTAGAGATTCAATAAGACTGAAATTAAATGGGAAATTACTTCAGTGTGCTGTTGCATGGACCCTTGTTGTTTACACGATTAAAATTAGCTACAATTTGTCACATGATGCTTGAGTGTTTATGGACGTTTTGTGCCTTGAGTGTTTCATTTCCTGGGAACTGTAAATGTAAGTATACAGAACTGTTAGGATGTTTATATTTCTCACTGGAAATGGAAAGCTTACATACTTCTGTGGATCTGGTTCACTGGGTGTTTTTATTACTTAAGTTCATAGTTACAAGGTGAGACCTGGAAGCAATATATAATGCAGTCTTCATTATGTTGCCATTTAAGCAAGAAGAAGCAACAAAGAATGAAAGACTTCATGATCATTTACATCAAACAAATTGAATAGAATGGTGACATTTTTCATTAATTTTTGGGGTACAGTGAACACAGTTTTATATTGAGTTTGAAGAAATGTGACATTATTTGTAAAAGAGAAATGCAATCTATCTCTTGGTCCTTTTTTTATAAAATTATATATGCTCACATGGGACACTCTTAGTAGCTATTTTGCTGAAATTAAATTTACATACCATTGTTATCCTAGTGATTAAATTATGAAGTAGAGAGAGAACTTCAATAATCACATTTTGATTTTTAGTGGAGACTGGCTTGTCTATTGAAACCATGATCGTTTTTACTTGTGTGATCAGTTATTCCTTTCCAGAATATTAAACTCTTGATTTCATTGCTGTGTCCTAAATCATGCTTCTTGGTTTCTTCTCAGAGACATTTGATAGTTTTATCTCTTCCATCTGGGAATTTTGAGGTTAAATCCTTTAATACAGTCTGACAAAATAGTCATGAATATTGAGTACGAGTACTAAATTGGGCTTTACTAATATAAAAATATAAAAATTCTCTGTACAAAATAAACTACACATGATGAATAAAGAGAATTCTGCGTAGCAGCTTTCATGTTTAAAGTTCCCAGATTTTAATTTTATGCTGCATGCATAGAAACAGTGATTTTACTGTCAGGGGACATTCGGACTCCTTTAACTTGCATCTAGAGTCACTGGGACAAAAGGGAGACAACTTCAAGTCACTTGTTCTCCCACCCCTAGATTTTCATCTAGGAAGTGTTAGACTTTCTTTCTAGTATGTGTTTCCATTGTGCTTGGCATCTCAGGGTCCTTGTCTGTCATTCAGGCTCTCAGACAACTTGGTAGTAAATATAAATTGGAGGCACGGACAAGAAGATGCAGAGTTTCTAATGGAACTATTCATAGCTCTGTTGTATCCCAAGTGATCGTAAACACATGGGGATTTGGTTAACAGAAGGACAAAAATAGGTGAATCATGAATCTTTAAAGTCTGAGAGTTTTCACTTTGTGTCAAAGAAACACATTTTCAGCTCCTTTTTGTCACAATCTCAGAAATAGACTTTTCTTATCTCAGATGTGTGACTGCAAGATACATGGCCAATATTTCAAAATTACCGATTTTATAAATCATGGGTCAAGTTCAAGCATGAGCCTCAGCTAAAGGTGCCAAGGATAAGACTCAGTGTAAGGCTGTAAAACTTTAATATAGTTTGGTGAGATCAAGCTAAGAGGATTTACACACTTCAACAATAGAAAAGGTTTATACAGACATTATGGTTTTGGTAGGTTAGTACAACCTACAGGAAAACTTACAGATGTGAGGTGTGGGCAGAATGGCAAGGAGCCAGTGAGAAGGGAAAGTGTTATGTTTCTGGTGCTTGACTGAAATATGGCTGGGATTGCAGAGAGTAGTCTCATCATAAACAGCTGATTCTACTCAGCATTTATTTTAAAGACAAAGGTCTTGTTATCTCCAACAAGAGCAGCAGAAGACTGTTGAATTGAATGAAAGCTACATGTGAACTTAGTGCTTCAGTTTAAAAAAAATGGGGGGGGAAGGGGAAGAGAGTGTCTCAACCCATATGAAGTAAAAGCTGTATGTATTTGGTGAAAAACAAGTGATTGATGCACTTCAACCAAACGGGAAAGAACTTTGGAGGGAAGTATCTGTTTACTCCAGACTGTTCTCTCTCATCCTCTGGACATCTGCATGCTAAGAACTATGCGTATTTCGTTCTCTCGTAAGTGATACTGATCCACACCTATCAAATTCCACAAAAGGGGTTAGTTTTCCTAAGCTAACAAATCTTGGAAGAAATGAGATGAAGTGTTGTTTTTCATGTGGAAAGATGAAAGAAGCAATTAGAGAGCTGAATATAGGTAAATCCCATTAGAGCAGATATTTGATCAGCTTGATTTTACAGAACTGATTTTGATGAGTTGCTTGTGTATGTGTTTGTATAGATGTACTTTTCCTTTGTAACATCAGAAGAAAAGAAGAAGGAAGACTGAACCAAACTTAGCTGTTGTTGCTTAATTTTATATACTGTGGCTACATGAAAGTCCACAGAGCATGTGCTTGCAGAAGTGAGGACTCGTTAGAGAATTGATTGGCCCACCCTCCCTGAAGTCAGGCATGCTGCAAAAGACCACTTGAGATACACAGAGTGATTAGCAACATAGAGTGGTTTAATTAGGTTCTGATGAGTTGTGTTACCTTGATGCCACTATGATTCATCATAGCAATACTAGCTTGATTGTTAGCAGCACTTGCCATACCTCCTGATGGGCCAGGTTGAGTTGAAAGCATCAGTCATGGCTGTAGACAGATGTCCTTTTCTGGGGCCAGCTCTGTTAGATGCTAGCACCCCCTGTCCCTGCTTTGCACTGTGTTGCTAAAGGCATTACGCTTTATACTGCTATGCTTTATGCAACTGCTGTGCAGTTCGCAGTCTGCACACTTCTTTGCAGCTACAGCAGTGGTGCTAGGACAGCTGTTTGAAACACCAGGTACTGAAGAAACTGCAGGAAACTGCATGCTGGATTTAGAATAACTTTTTCATGGTGGAAAGTAAAATCCTAACATGTTTGCATAGCTCATGTAAGAATAGTAGTGACCACATTATTTGAGGATAATGTCACCTTGAGGCTTCAGTGCACTGAGTATAAAGGCCCAGTGAGTGTGGGATATGTAACATGCTATACCTTAATGTTGACAAATTGATGAATAGGGAATCATTTACCAGTATGAAGTATGATCCCTTACTTTTATTATGCAGCTGCTAACACAAGCAGAGTTAAAGCACTTAAACATCCCAGAACTGGGTCAGGACACAGCTCCAGCTAGGAAGATATTTTGTCAACAGTAGCTTTTAGAAATTGACTACAGAGACTATAAATACTAGGGCAGCTGTGCACTGGTATCTCCCCTGTTGTATGCTCATGTATTTTTACTACCCCTGATAACCTTCTCTTGACCCAAATTGTTCCTACTCTGACTGCTTCCTCTTCTCTGTTTCCTGCCTCATGTGCATGTCTCCTTGCCGTTGTGGTGTGTCCGTCTTTTCCTACTCCTAGGTCCCTCTGTCCTCCACAACTCCTGCTTGTGGAGGAGTGGAAGAGGAGGTTGGATGCAAGAAGCTCAGGACTTGAAGGAGTGAGAGCAGATGTCAGAAAAGCCCTTGAATAGGTGGGAAGAGGAGAGAGAGAATGGGGGAGAGCATGGGACAAAGTAGTGGCTGAAGCGTGGGAGGCATGAATGTAGAAAGAGGATCTGGAGCTGCAGGACAGGGTGCAGTGGGGATGGGAAAGGTGGAGGGAGATGAGTAGGAGGCACAGGGAAAAGGATGCTGAGTGATCAGGATGTGGTAGTAAACCTGACTTAAGTAGCCAGCAGCAAATGATGGGGGTGGTGGGTGCCTGCACCCCTCCTGGGCTGCCTGCACAGCACCCTAGCTATGCATCAGCGAACACAGCTTTTGTGAACTGGCTTGAGAAGCGCTTTTAAAACCAGGAGCTGGGAAGTCTCTTTGAATGCAATTGATCTTTTTTATATTTTCTTACCTCCAACAAGGTTCTGGTCTTTTGCCTTTATACAACACAACCTCTGAACTCCACCCGGCAGTGCCTTTTGTTGCCCAGAGAGTGTATCGGCCCTTCCTTCACACTTCTCTTCCCCAGGGTGCTCTGGGCCACAGCATCCTGCTCCCTCTGGTGTTCCCCAGGTGCTGCTTATGCAGAGGAATGTCTGTTCCTTCTTGTGTGGGCTTGGTGGTGACCAATGTCTGGCTTTGTGATGGAGGCGTGAGCGGGATGCTGGGGTGGATGTGGCCCTCTGTCTGGCGTGTCTCCCCATTTGGAAAACCTTCTGTAACTGGACAGAAATACTGTTACATTGTCCACTGCATTGCCACGTTTTAAAAACATTTAAATGTTTCTAAGCTCCTTCCTTCTAGAAGTTTTTAACAGTGTGGCAGCTGTGCTACATAAAGGTAGCTGGTGCTGACTTCTGTAACGTAAATGACAACAATAATGCCTCAGTTAGATATCTAAGTCCCCTGGTTTTTCTCATAGATTTTTGTTATGGAAGTAGTAAAGTACATAGGAAAATAGTATTGCATTTGTTTTGCTAGCTGTGTTTACACTGTGTTTGTAATTCCTAGCTACTAGTTTATAATTCCGTTGAAGAGTTAAAAAAAGAGTAGATCAGGTTTTGGCCTGCAAAAGCTGAATCTGCTCTCTTTAAATAAAAATGAGTCTGTTTCCTTCAAAGAATTAATATGATATTTATTTTTTTCCTAGCTGAAGAAACTAAGTATGAACAAAGAAAGACTATTTTCATTTGGTAAAGCTGAACTAACCCAGCTTTACTTATTTCTAAATGCCAGTAACAGCATTACCATTGCCCAAACAAAACAAATTTTATGCATTATTTTTGATTGATATTTGTTTTAGGAGGCAGTTTAATGTTATGTTTTAGGAGTGAAAAACAAATCTGAAGTGAATGCAGAAATGAGGTTCATTACTTTTTGCTAAACTTTGGATATTTTCTGGATTGCCACTTCCTGCCTTTTTTCCTTCC
>NW_009940235.1:0-2891 GCF_000696875.1 Nestor notabilis
GCGAGGAGGGGACCCAGGTCACCCCAAAACTACCCAAGAGCCCATTTTGGGGGGTCCCTTTCCCTGCATCAAACCTTATCCTGCAAGGTGGGGCTGGCTCCGGGGACCGAGGGACACCCCTGTGGTTGGCAGTGATGGCGCTTCCATCCACCCTCCGGGATTTCTCTGGGATTTCAGCTGAAATCCCGAGCCCTGGGGCCATCCTGCGGTAGGCGAGAGCTATCCCTGGAGCCCTGGTGTTCCTGACCCAAAATTTATCACAAGCGGAGCAATTCATCCCCCTAAAATAAGAGTAAGGATTGGTAGTGTTTGTGTTTCACCGGGAGGATCCCGTTCCAGTCCCTCCTGGGGAAGCAAATGGTGCAAAGGTGGGATAATGGGGGCAAAAATCGTACTGGTGAAGGGCTGGCACCCATGGGAGGGTGCTGGGCTCTGGGGGATGGGTGCTGCACCCTCTCGGGGGGGGACAGCTCTGCTCTTTGGGTGTTTGCCCTCGCCGAGTCCCGGGAGGCTTCGCTTCCACAGAAGCACTCGTTGTGATCAGGAGGGAAAAGTGGGTTTGGTTGGGAGGTTCCAGCCATTCCTCCAAGTGGGAGAGCCCTGCGCAATGGGATTATGTGTTTGGAGCATCCCCTCCCTGGACAAACCCCCTGCATTTGCAGGAGACATTCCCCGCTGGCACTCACACCTCTGCTCCTGCCCGCAGCTCCGGGGCTGCCAGCGCTGCCTCGCAGCTCCGCCGTGTCCCCAGCAGCAAAATAGGATGGATTTATATATTTTCTTCCCCTAAAAAGCATGTTTTGGGGGTTGAGAACGTGCACTGCGCTGGGGGAGCTGGTGGCATGACCTGGAGCAGGTCCTGCTGTGGGAAATGGGGCTGCAGAAGCTTCTGATGGGGGAAAATCAAGGTGCATTGGGGTCCTGAGCATGAAGCCGGGTAGGTCTGGGGGGCAGGATCCTTGAGGGGAAGGTCCCCCTCCTCCTGCCACCCCGGTGGTGGGAAGCTGTTAATTGTTCCTTGCCAGATTGACTTAGAAATTAATGAGCTTGCTGGCACTCTCCTCCTCCTTCCTGTGCGTGGTAAGGGCCCATATTTCAAATGGGAGAATGTCATAAATACTTTGAGTAATGCAAGAGGAGCTTCCAGCTGAAGCTGCGCCACCGAGTAACGCGGGGGAAGAGGGGTCCCCCGCCGCGGAGCTGCTCGTACGCTTGGGCACAGGGCGATGGAGGTGACAGGGAGCAGGAGGTCCTTGGGGCCTCCTGGAGTTGTCTTCTGGCATCAGCCTCGCTGGCAGGATGGGGTCAGGCCCTTTGTGTCCCCTGGGGCTCTGTCCCCCTCGTGCCAGGGGCTGACGGCGTTTTAGAAACGCGAGTTCAGTAGATGCAGCATCTTCCTGGGGTGTCTCCTCCATGGGGAGGGGGTTTGCTCTGCCTTTTGTCTGGATGCTAATGAGTAACCAGTACCACACAGTGCCTAAGGAGAAGAGGGAAAACATGCCTTTGCTTTTGCTCCAGGAGGGTGGTTTCTTGTTAGAGCCTTAATTCAGCTGCTTCTCTGGGGGGAGATGTGGCAATGAGGATGAAGAATCGCCTGAGGTGGAATGTGTGAGGAGATGATATGGCCACACACTGGAGAAACTGAGGCTGGAGGGGGGTGTTTGTGGTTCTTCATATATACGGCGCTTCATAGGCAGCTTCTGCCTGCCAAAAGAGCTTGGACCATAGTCGGAGACCTCAAAGCTTGGTTGAGGGGTGAGACTGTCCCAGCTGATGTTGCTCTGAGGTCTTGAAATACACCCCTGTGGTGGAGGGGTAGTTGAGGTCTCCCAGCAGGGAGAAGGTCCCATCCAGCTGCTCGCCTTGTCGCAGAGTAACTCGGGGTAGTAAACTCATGTTGAACTGTTTATCTGCTTTCCCACGTGGCGTACGAGGTTGTGTGGGTTGCCGTGATGGATGTGAGGTGTTGCCTGTGGCCTGCCACCGCAGATGGATTTTATTTGAACCCTCTCTGTTCCCGACTAAACCAGTTTTCCTTTTGCGTTGCAGAGATAACAAAATTGCCAGTTTAGGATACGGAGATAAAGTGAAGCCCCATCTAACCCGAGTCAGTGTGGGCAGTGTGAGCGCAGGGTAAGGAGAGGGCTTATTCAACTGCATTAAAAAGGTGCTGCCGAGTAGTTTAATTCACAGCACTTGGAGCTTTAAATTCTTCTTCTATGAGTTGATAAGAACATGCATATTATTCATAACTCCTCAAAAAAGGAGAATCTGCAAATGCCTTCAGTTACGTATCATTGCTTCAACGGCGTGAAAAACGTACCCAACTTTCTACTCCAAATAATCCCTTCCTTTGGCCCTGCTCCCTCCAACCGTGAAGCTCTTTGCTTCCTGCTGCTAGTGCAGAGGTCAGTGGGAGCGGATCAGGAATCCTGGGCTTTGCTCTGGGCTGCTGACCCCAGGCAGGAGCCCCAGAACTTGGGGTTTCTTTGGAATATTGGCAACCTGAAGGTAATGAGCCACGCTGGGAAGTTTCTGGCTAGAAGAGAAAATTGGTGTTGGTTTTAAACTTGTGAGCTCTGTGGTAGTAAAGCTCAGGCCAGTTTCCTTTCTGCAAAGTATTTTAGACAATAAGCTGGCACAGCCCAAGGGCTCTGCTCGTTAAACTGTTGTGGGTTTTTTTGCTCTTCTCCTCTTTTCCAATTGTTTACTTTATAATTTGAGTGATTATTTTTTCTTTGCCATCAGCAAACGGGAATTGTCTTTTTCTCCCTTTTTCCTTCAACTTGTAAACTCTTTAGACTTCTGGGTCTGATCCAATGTAATTCTCTTGGACTTTTTTCTAGCTTGGGTATCATTCTCTTGGCTTAGTAATTTATGGAGCTTGGCAT
>NW_009940235.1:2922-5417 GCF_000696875.1 Nestor notabilis
AATATCTGTCTGTGCTGTCGGATTATTTGCTGCTCGTCTGAACAAGCCCTCACGGAGCTGCGTGTCCTGCATGCAGAGCCCTCTGCGATGGCCGTGTCCCGGGGCACCAAACCTGCTGCATCACCCAAACCAGGTGGTGAGCCCGGGCTGCCTTCTTGATAGCACTTGGTAAGGAGCTGGTTGGGAGTCTCTTTAAGCTTTATTTAATGAAGCCTCTTGGCTCCCGTCCTCCCACAGCTCCCGAGGGCAGGCGCGTGGCTCCCACACGCCCGTGCGAGCGGCACACGCTGGGTGCAGCCGCTGAGGAGGAGGAGGAGTAGGAGGTGCTGCCATGCAGAGGAAGGGGATGGGTGCGCGTATGTCACCCTGGGGTGTGCAGGCATGTGGGTGCCAGGAGCGTGGTGCAGGCTGTACACACACTGAGCTCTTTAAAGGAGGTGCAGATCTTCACAGCCATTTAGGGATGCTCTGCTCTGTCTCTGGAAACAAAGGGGGGTGATGAGGGTGATGGCAGCCCAGCTTAATGGGGATGGGGACACACTAGGACACGATGCTGGGATATCTCCCTGCTCCTGAGGCTTGCTAGCTGCATCAGCGACTTCTGCCCCTGCCCTGGAGAAGTGAGGCTTGGCCATATCCCAGCCCAGCCTGCTGCCGCCCTCAGCTATTTAGGACTTACCTGGGCTTGTGCACCTTGGGTTTGGAAAGCTTTGGAGGTGGCTTTTGCACAGCTCCTGGTATAGCAGAGTGTGGTTCCGGAGCCCTGCCACATGGACATGACCAGCCTAGAGAGAGATGTGATTTTAGCATTGCTTTCTTCCATACCTCATTCCAGCTCAGGCCGTTGCAGTTTGACTGTTGTTGTACAACTAGGATCTGTTGTAACGTCCGTGCTCTAGTTCCCTGGCAATGTTTGCACAGAGCTGCTCTAGATTAGAAGGCAGATAGTAGTTTTCCTAAACAGGTTAAAAAACCTATCAAGTTAAACTGGGCCAGGCAACCCAGACAATGTGCACACCTAAATTGGTTGAACATTTGCATACATCAGAAGAAACGGCTGGGACATCCTAATGGAGGAGGAAACCTGTAGGTTGAGTGGCTTTTTCTGGTGCGATTCGGAAGGTGGGATGGCAGCATGTGAACAGCGTGGCTGTAGGTGGGAGATTCAGATCATAGAACCACAGACTGGTTTGGGTTTAAAAGGACCTTAAAGCTCCTCCAGCTCCAACCCCTGCCACGGGCAGGGACACCTTCCACTAGAGCAGGTTGCTCCAAGCCCCTGTGTCCAGCCTGGCCTTGAACACTGCCAGGGATGGGGCAGCCACAGCTTCTCTGGGCACCCTGTGCCAGCGCCTCAGCACCTTCACAGGGAAGACCTTCTGCTTCAGAGCTCATCTCAATCTCCCCATTCCCCTTTGTCCTGTCCTTACAGGCCCTTGTCCAAAGCCCCTTTCCAGGTTTCTTGTCGGCCCCTTTATGTATTGGAAGGCTGCTCTAAGCTCTCCCCTGGTTCAGCTCCGGGCCTCATTTGCAGCACAGGGTGGATCCTGCGGGTGGTTTACAGGAAGGGTCTGTCTGTCTGGGTGGGATTTTCACCCACAGAAGTGTCCTGCCTCTGAGCGTTGGGTTTCCTCTAGTTAGCCAGTTTAAGAGCACAACAGGTAAGCTGCTCTGCTCAGACTTTAGGAATGATTCACTCTTTGACACTTGCTGCTGTGTTCCTGGGAGATGGTGGATTTACACACCTGATCAAGGGATGAGTTGAGTTACACCAGATCATAACTTCAGAAATGCCCTAAGTTCACATAATGCTGCTTTCAGGGCTTTTCCCCCCCTTTCACGGGCAGTTGACACAGGATGCAACGCGGAGTTAACACGTGTGCTCCGGGTGCAGAAGGCACAAGGCTGGAGGCAAAGTACTCTTGATCTCCCTTGACTGCAAGTAGGGAGCCAGGATTGCAAACAGCAGGAAGGAGAGGGAGGGCACGGTGGGCTGGATTGGAAATGCAATAATCCCATCTCTGGGAAACAGCAGCCTCGTCTGAAATTCAGCGCGTCGTCTCGTCGTGGTGCTGCAGTTGTATCTCACTGTCTCTCCCTCGGAGTTGCTGCTATATTGTTGTTGGTTTTCCTCCGTGGTGTCCCTGTATCCACATCAGTGTTGTTGGTAATTCCACAGATGATTTAAATCTGAAAGGTTCATTCAATGCTTCCCTCCATTTTGCTTTTGTGAAGCCAGCAGGGAGGGACAGGCTGCCTGCTCGCCGCGCTGCAAACCCACACGTGTGTTCATGCATGCAAAATCGGCAGGAATTGGGGATTTATGGTTTTCTAACCCAATCTTCAGCTCTGGTATCATCAAGTGTTTGCTCTGGCTCCTGTGAAGCATAGATGGGTGCTGCTTCTGGCTTGGACCGATCAAGTTTTCCCTCGTGCTGCTGCTTTCCTTTGTTTCCCACATTGCCGTCACTCGCTGGCTGCAGCTTTGACTCTTT
>NW_009940235.1:5448-10389 GCF_000696875.1 Nestor notabilis
CAGGCGGAAGCTGAGCAGCATTTTCCAGTCACCATGTGAAGTTCCCGTGTCACCCCTGACCGGCGCAGCTCAGGATACGTGGAAAACAAAGGTGATGGGCAGAGCCACATCCCGCTGGGAGCTCCGAGGTGGAGTAGGCAGGTGGGAGCTAAATCCTTCTTTCCTCCCTGCAGGAGGGGATGAGTCCAGAGCAGAGGGGTGGCCCTGGGTGGGCAGGGATGGTGACAGGGAGGATTTGGTGTCAAAGCACATCAGATGATAGGTTTTTCAGGATGCTGTCCCCTGGGATTGATCCTGTCTCCTCCAGGAAGCTGGCTGATGGACCTGACCCCCTGGGCAACCTGGGGAAGGGGCAGACAGGGGCTGAGCACCCAGACCTGGAGGCAGGCACCCGATGGGAGCAGGCAGAGCGGTGCCAGTGCCGTCTCCTGGCCAGGCATGACTTGGTTGAGCCGAACACTCCGCAAAGAGCAAGGGGATGCTCTGTAAAACCAGAGGCAGCGATGCAGAGGGCTGGGCGTCGTGGTGGCTGGTGCAGGGGGTTTGCCTACTGCAAACCAGTGCATGAACCAACTGATGCTTCTGTCCCCCGGTCCCTGGCACAGGGTGACTGCTGGTGGCATGGACCTCGGCCCAGTAGCATTGTGCTCTGAACCATCATGTGCCATGAGTAGAGCAGTGCAGGAACCTCCTGGTCGGCTCCTTCGCTTTGAGTCTCCATTTTATTTTTCTTAAACGTTTATGTCTACCCGTACACTAACTATAAAAATCAGTTTAGGATGGCTGCCAAGAACATCTCTGCGGTGCCTTGTGGGTAACTCCCTGTGAATTACCATAAAAGCCATAGTGCCGAGGCTGCTGTGGCAGTTGTGAGGATGCCAGTCGGAATGCTCTGTATTTAAAATTCAGATGAATGTGTAATGCAGCCGTGTCTGGATTGCAGCAGCTTGTAGTGTTTCTGGTGGCCCTGCCCTGTGCGCTGCTGCACCCGCTTTTGCTTTTTAACACTGCCTGATGCTGTCCCAACGTTTTGCCTGATGGTAAAATGCAACAGGTAGCAAACGGTGAGCTGGCCGTGCTGGGAGGGAGAGTGGTTTCTGATAGCTTCCTCCCAGGAGGGACGAATCTCCTGCTTCCATTGAGCCGGCGGCAATATTTCACTTAGGGGAAAAGCCGCTCCATAACCCTTCCCCTCCACATCCTGCTGGAATGCCGTCCTGTTTCCGAGCACGCTTTAATCTGGGTGTGCTGAATGCCAGGACCCAAACTCCCTCAAGTAGATGAAAGCTGGGTTGTCCCGATGCTTGATAGAGCCTATGCAAGGGGGGATCTCAGTGCTGTGCTGGAGGAGGCTGTGACTCTCTTGCAGGTGAGCTGTAGTGGTGCTGGTTGGTGTTGCTGCTTCCCTAAGTGCCCTTGGAAATACAAGGTGCTTTTCTTTACCCATTGCTGCTGTTCTCCCTCCAGCCAAGGTGACTGCAGGGCTCCAAAGCGGAGCCATGGTCCAGGAGCTGCTGTGCTCAGTGTGGGTGCTTGGCAGAAGGTGTTGCTGATCTGCTGCTGGGCATGATGGATCATTTCATTTAAATTTTCCTGAAATATAATATTCATCACAGTGTCAGTGTCCCACCTTCATTATAGCTTACTGATACACATCTCTAATCAGAGAGCCATCTCTCTGCCCTGCCAGAAACCGCCTGGGGATAATGAATACATTTTTGGAGCCAGGAGAGGGTGTCTCGGGGATGTGTTCCTGCTCTCCCACCCCTGTCCATGCATGGGGAATTGCTTGTCTGGCTGATAAATAAAGCAAGAAGCAAAGCTGTTTTCTCGCAGGTATGGTGGTGGTATTTGTGTGTGGCTGTTCAGGGCTCTAAAATGGTGGTGGTTTGGATGTTAGTTCCGTATTAGTGTTTTCTTGCCCAGAGACTTTGCCACATATGGTTCAGAGGAGTTTTACCCTTCTCCCTGCGTGTCCAGAGCAAGTCTGGGAGTGGGCAGGACCCAGCATGAGCCCTGGTAGCAGTTCCTCCATTGGCGGGCAGGGATGGAGTTTTCATCTGCGCAGCAGTGGGAGATGGTGCTGCTGGTCCCACGTGCCAGTGGGGCTGCCTTGTTCATCCTTCTCTGAGCCCCTTTTGGGAAGGACCCTGGAAGTTTTGGGGAAGCAGCTCCTGATCATCTTCAGGGTTTTGACCTTCAGCATCAGAATCGAAGTGTTGTGAGTCCCCAGAAGCCTTGTACAGACCTGACCTCCTGCGCTGCTCTTCTGCACCTCCTCCGCTTGTGCCTCCGCTTCCTCCTCTGCATTTGACCCAGAACAAGCTGAATTCTCCTCTGGTTTGGGATTTCCTGTCACCTCTGTTCCTCTCTCGGATCCAAGCCCTGAGACTCACAGCCTGTTTCTGCCCTGTTGCAAAACTTGTCAGGAGGAGGAGAGTCCCCCCTCAAACTTGGAGCTGCTGGACACTGCCCATCTGTAACATCTGCAAGCCCTGGCTCTGCCTCCAGCCCCGCTCAGAGTCCCAAAGAGGGCAGCCGAGCAAGTTCCCTGCTAACTCCTTCCTGGAAGGACTTGTTGCAATGTGCTGATAAGAAGATTTATTTTCTTCAGCTCAAAGCACAACTTGGCACCCTCAAAGGATGAGGATGAATCTGCTGTCGTGCCCGAGTGGAGCTGGGTACAGGGCAGGACGCGGCAGCAAGCTCTGAGGACAAGCCACCATCGCTGCGTGTCCTTCTGATGTTATCCTGCTTCCTTGGGGAGGGATGAGGAGGAAGCTCCAGCAGCCCCTATCATGTTTCTGTGCCTCAATTTAGGCAGTCAGACCTGCAGAAGGCTCTCTGGTGCTGTGGGGTGGGAGCACCAGTGGCATTTCTGGCCCCTGGGGCTGCTCACGGACAACATGCCCTAAAGGCTTTGCTGCTGGTCCCTGTAAGGAGATCCTGGAGAGGCTGTTTTGGTTTTGAGAGCAACCACAGGCCTCCAGTGCTCTTTGCATCTGCTCCTGAGCTGCAGACAGGCACCAGGACAACTGCTTCTGTGCTTTATCCATTCATCCCCCAGGCTGAAGAGCTGCCCCAGCAGGATGCAGGGCACTAGCATCCCGTTGCTTCTTCTCCCATCAGAGGTGACGCAGGGAACAGCACCCACCCAGCAGCTCCAGGATGTGCTGGCCTAAAAATAGGTGTTGCTTTGAGAAGAGGGAGATGGGGAGGAGCTAAAATGTAAGACAGGTGAATAAAATATTTAATGGTGCTTGCAATTAAGGCTTCTCATCCCGGCTGCAGTGGGGAATGTGCGCATGGATTGTGGGTGCCCGGATGGGTGCCATGGGCCTCCGTGTGCACTCGGCAGGGCAAGGAGCTGGATTTTAGGCTGGGTAAGGAGTAGCAAGGAGGAGATGAAGAGAGGAGATGCAGTTTTCATGCCTTGAAGTGTGTTTGCAGCTGGCAGGGGTCTTCCTGGCCTAGGTGGATGCACAGAGGTGTGCATGAGGACTCATCTGGGCCGTTGTCCCCAGTGTCCTACCTCGTCCTGTGCTTTATTACTGGGCTGTCCCCCTTATTGATGCGAGATGTGGTTGGGTCTCTGCTCTATGTCTAGGGAAGTCAGGGGACAGGACTGGTGAAGTGGGAAGAGAGAGGGTGCAGGTCACATCTGCACTGGCTTTGGTGCCTTTTTGAAGTGGTGAGCCTGCCACATGCAAGCATGGTTGAGTGTTCAAGACATGGCAGTGTTCAAGGCCAGGTTGGACACAGGGGCTTGGAGCAACCTGCTCTAGTGGAAGGGGTCCCTGCCCGGGGCAGGGGGTTGGAGCTGGATGATTTTAAAGTCCTGCCCGAGCCAAACCATTCCATGGTTCTGTGCTTGTGTGCTTTATGCTGCTGCAGCACCCGCACAGAGTCTGTACTGGTGGGATGGGAAGCTGGGGTAGAAGTGCTACAGCTCTTGCCCAGAGCCTTTCTGCTCAACACTTTGCAGTGGGGCAGAGGGTCATCTCTGCGGGGTCCCACTGTGGCCAGGCCAGTGTGTGGGCTTGTGTTTGCTCTCACACACCACCCCGAGCCAGGCTGTGATTAGGCTGCGTTGTCTCATAACTGCATCTCCCAGCCCAGTGCTTTGTTCTTGGCTTACCCTTGAGTTTTTCCAGTGTCTTAGAGTGAGTCGTGTCCCTTGTCCGTGCCTCAATATTTCATCCTCCATCGTGGCTCCTGCAGAACAGATGCTCTCAAGGCAGGGGTTGTCTGGCAGTGTCTTGTCCTCGGAAGCCTTGCTCTCCTCCTTGCCTTCTAAACCTTCTCATAAGGAGCATTTACAGGTGGCTCAATTGCAGGGCTTTGTAGGAAGCACCAGAGGAGCTTGTGATGCTGGAGCCATGTTGGACCTCCAGAACACTCTGCACTGAGCTTTAATCTTCAGAATAAAGCTAAAGGCAGACTTCCAACTTGGATTTTTGTTTGGAAGTTGCTTTATTTTGGGCTTGTTGAAGTCACGAGATGGCTGCACTGCTTCCTTGGTGCCCGCCGTCAAGGCAGTGCTGAAAGCAGTGGTACCAAATGGAGTCCTATCTGTCCATCCCTTTCCATCTGTGCATCTCTTGGCATCCAGCCTCTGGATGCGGATAGCAGGAGGGTGCAGGACAGACGGACCCCATGGCACGCGTGCAGTGCTGCTTGATTGCTGTGGAGCCTCTCCACGTGCTTTGCCACACTTTGGAGCTGGGAATCCCACATCACTGCCACCGCTCCGGGGAAGGTTTCGGGGCTCTGGGGAAGGTTTTGGGGCTGTGGAGAAGCTTTGGGGCAGGTGGGGTGGGATGAGCTCAGTGCAGGTGCGTGGAGGAGGATGGTGCAGACAGGAACGTGGGGGATGCCGCTGGGAAGGAGGAGCAGGAACAGCGCGTGCGGCTGGGCTGGTGCCGCAGGGGGTGCCCAGTG
>NW_009940236.1:0-627 GCF_000696875.1 Nestor notabilis
ACGCGCGGAAACGCGGCGCATGACGGCGGACTGGTGTGTCCGGGCGAGGGCTACGGGGAGCCGTACGGTGCTGCTGCTGCTGCCCGGTGCTGCCCGCCCCGGTGCGCGGTTTTCCACCGAAAACCAGCCGTCCCGGGCTGCTGTTCAGCCAGCGCCCCATGGGGCTGCTTTGGCACCAGCAACTAAGGTTCTCCCACTGCGTGGGCAGCATCTGCGGCCCGTGCTGTCCTAAGACGGAACAGCGCACACTCAGGCTCTTTCAAACTCTGAGGGCCACGTGCAGCAAAAATCCTGCTTGTCTCTGCTTTTGGATGACACCTGTAGCACCAAACGGGGTCTGCCGATTTCTGTCAATATGCACACACTTAAACTCGCCGGTGTTGCTCTTTTAATATGAACTGTATCAGTAATGAGTAGTGATATGTATGGGATGGAGGATGAGAGATAGGAATTGCTTGGACAATAATCAGCTATGATACTTATGTAATGTGGCAGTTGTTTTCCTGCTCAGTTGTTGAAACATCCATATTGATAATTCGTTCCAGCAGTGGAACCTAGAAAATCCGTGTATCTTCAGGATTTTTTTTTTTTTTTTTTAGTTTAAAAAAGGAAAGACGGGTAGGGTAC
>NW_009940236.1:658-1351 GCF_000696875.1 Nestor notabilis
GGGCTTGGCCTGGTATGTGAATGCAGAGACTGTCCATGTGTGTCCCCAAGGAACTGCATTATAACGCATAGTGCAGTGTCCTTCAGGAGCTCAGTGTATAAACTGCCCAACATCAGCCTGTGTAAGGCACAGCAGGAGAAAAAGAATTTTGGTTTGGGACAGAAGGGACGGGTGGGATGTACAGGTCAAAAGGGGAACATTAGGTAAACTGCATCAACAGCTTAAGCTCTAGTTTATTAGATGACAGCCGTCACACAGTTATATACATCTTCAACGAAGTGGAACAAAAGAGGTTGTGAATGCAACCAAGCCTCAGTTTGGAGGCTCTGGGGGGTGTTGGTGTAAGAGTTATCCTTGCACTGTGGTTTGGCTCTGACAAAGGGGGCCAGAACTGGAAGTCGCTGGCTACTCATTTCTAAACTGTATCCAAAGGGGGCGTCAGAGACCCTTCGACTTTTAATTTCTTCTGAAATTGGAGATAGCGGTATCAGTTTCCTCATTTCTAGCACAATTACCGAGGTGTTTAGCTCCACCCCAGCCCCAGTTTATCTGGACGTTGTGTCCGATTATGAGCTCACCTCTGAGACAAATGTAGCAACAAATTTCTTGGCCATTGACAGCTCCTGCTTGTCTTTAAATGCCTTGAGGAGAGACAACCTGTTCCAGGTGAGAGACTGTCTGTAAACGTGTGTG
>NW_009940237.1:0-19818 GCF_000696875.1 Nestor notabilis
GGGCCTGTGGGACCGGCTGCAGCTCCTGTGGTGTTGTGGGACACGTTATGTAGTGTTTTCAGTTGAAAAGCTGTGGGGTTGATACACTCATTAATGCATTAAAGGACTGATAGGGATCTCGTGGTTGAGGAACTTGTGAACTGCTGGCCTGGAGCCGTTGCTGTCAGATACTTCAGTGATGGGCATGTTACATTAATAACAGTTGATAATGCAGCCTTCGTTCCTCTTTGGCTTTATTTGCAAGAAGAATCTCTGTTGTAACTTTAACACTGTCCACATTACCAGCAGCCCACAGTTTGGTTCTCAGTTGGCTGTCTTTGAGATGGAAAGGTGTCTACTTGGCTTCCCATTTAGGTCTCCTTTATTCGTCTCTCGCTTCCTGTCCATCTTTGCTTTCTATGTCTTTCCTTGAAAGTACCATCTTTATCAAGAGAGTCTTGAGCCTGTTGAGCAGTTGAACCACTTCTCTCTTTTGTTTTGTTTTGCTTTTATAATTAGTAAGGATGTCATCTTTTTAATTGTACTTTCTATGGTAGCATCAAACAACCACTCTGTGAAGAGTGGCAGATAGGTTCTCTTTTAGGAAGTTAAAGGAAATTGTCATGAGGACAAGAGAGTAATTTTTATTTTAAAGTCAATGATTGAATGAAAAATTCATTAGTAACTGAATCATATTTCTATTTGCTTCATTCAATAAATACTATGTAGAAAGTAAGTAGCTTAGCTATGTATAAGAACATCACATGTCATATATCCAGTGGAGCCTCATAAATACCTTGACATTTTTTCGTAGCTGACAAAAAGATCAAAAATTGATTTGGAAAAAAACCCCAGTGTTTTACAGGACCTAAGAAATTCTGCTAGTGCATTAATAGTAGTAACACTTTGCATATTTATAGTGCCCTTCAACAGAGGCTAGTGTGCCATTTCTCCTCCCATAAGTATGCCTCAAAAGCTTGGTAAGTGTCGCGGATGAGACAGGAAAGAAGCTGAGTATTTAAACTATTTGCTGAAGTCACGTGTTATCAGTGGCAGAACTGGGAATATGACCGGATTACAAATTGTTTGCTTGAATGCCTTCGACTCTTGCCAAAGCATCTCAATAAAGTTATAATTAGCTGTGGCTGACATTGCCATGAGCTGTAACAGCATTTATCTGCTGTGGAGTCATGTTCAGAAAGGTGCAAAATTCTTGGCTGTTTCTATAGACATCAGGCATTAGCGTCTGCTGTGACCATTTGCAGTTGAATGTTCTTAGGTCTGTGTGAGAGATTTGTGTTAGGGTTTCGGCAACTGCAGGATGGCTTTTGGAAACTGTACGTGTACAGCCGAAGGATGAGCAGCGTTAATTAAAAACTGGTTCTGTGTTCCATCTGAAGCTTCCTGTTGGCCTGCATGTTTGGAAACGTTTAACAGAATAATGGAAATTCGAGGTCTGGCCATTTCTCTCTCCTGAGATAAAGATGCAGTGCTCCTGATTATACTTTAGTATAATCTTCTATCCAATGTAAATTTAAGTGTTAGGTTAGCCACTTTCTTGGGAGGCTGTTTTGCCGAGGACCTATTTTGTATGGTCATCCTAGTATTGCAAAGATTTTTTTCTGCAATTCATCTTGTTTCTACAAGATAGACTTCTTTTTGTCTGCAGTTTCTTACCTGCCATGATATTTAAATACTCTGGATATTTTATGCCACAGTATTACTATGCTTGGTTTCTGCTCTGTAGTTGTTGGTTAGTTAAGCTATACCCTCTCTCCAAAACACCTTGAAAGTCAGTCCTGCTGTGATTTCTCATGTTTCTTTCCTTCCCTTCTGCACTTCTTTTTATTTTCTCTTTTTCTTTTCCTTGTAATTAATTGTTTGGAACTAAATGTGGTATTGAGGTTGAGTACCTTTGTGTTGTGTTATGTGATGCTTCTTCAGGTGGTGCACGCCCAACTTTATAACATATGTGAGTTGGTAGGTTGGGCAGCTCACTGTGTTCTTAGTTACTGGTCTAATGTTGCCTTTCCAAGGTTTTTCTTCCTAGCAAGTGCCTATGTTTTGCTTTCCCTGGCAAATACTCATGCTTACTCTGATTTTCCAATTATTCTTCTTAAACCTTTGAAATTATTATTGCTGCTATTATATGATCTTTCTCATTTGGAGCGAAAGAGAACTTCAATATGTATCTCTATGCAAGTGTTATTAATAAGCTGTGTATTTCAAATAAAAATGAGAATAGATTCATACGGGGTTCCCCTAGATGCTCATCTGCTAATTAAGCACCGGTAATGCTTGCTTTCTGTCATCTGCAGATTGAGGAATTATCTTAAGAATAAACTTTCATGATGGCACCCTAATTCTAGGGTATCTTCTGTTCTAGTGAAGTAATTCACTAGAATAAATACTAACATTGTTCATCCTTATTTTAGTATTCACAAACTGTGTTTTATAGCATTATTGTTTTATTTTTGTATCTTTTCAGAAATTAATAATTTTCCTTTTCTTATGCTCTTCTAGCAGCTGCTTGGGAGAGTTGACAAGGGAGGGTTTCCTGTTTTCCAAGAGTTCTAAAGTTTGGGGTTCTTTTCATTCTGTATATTTCTGGACTGTGTTTCCAAGACGTTTCAGAGTTGTATTGGATAACCCCATCCTAAAATAGCAAAGAGTTTGATCAAATGCATCTACAGGGCTCTGAAATTTGTATCTTTGCTGAAGGCAACCAGGGTTTGATCTGCCTCCCATATTGTTGTCTTGCCTTAACCATACGTCTTCTGACTGTTTGGGAATGATTCTATGTTGAGGGTGTTATTTCCTTTTTAATTAACCATCTGTCACCCCTGAGAGAGAGCGATGGGGACTGTGCCCTGTGGCAGGGACCCCCACAGAGCCAACTGCTGCCGATGCAGGTCCTTGTCCCAGCAAGCGACAAAGCTGTTGAGCCCTGCTGCTGCTGGATGAGCTTGGAAGGCTTCTGTGTGTGTGTTTATGGATTTTGTTTTGACTAGAAATTCTGTCTCTGCAAGTAATGTATGTATATGTTGGTGTGGAAAGTTTTGCTTCTGACAAACATTTTTCGGGCAAAAATGCTGATTTGCACACTTTGGCATTTCTCTGTATTTCACAAATGTTGTAAATTGCATCAAACTACTATGCTGTATGTAACTGCATGTGTAGACACCCTGTATCCTCCTAAGGAATTTTATAGCTCTTGTCCTCTTCATTACTAAAGTTTTCATTTCTTCTAACTGATAACTGTTTCTTTAGAACAGTAGACTGCTTTGGAGAAGTGGGATCTGATAGGATTATGTTAAAATTATTTTTCCTGGGCAAACTTTTCTTTGAAAAGATTTGCAAGGAAATTATGGAGAATGGGTGGATACAATGTGCTTGTCTGTCCAGAGCTTTGTTAAAAATACTCCTTGTAAGACGGTGCAAAAAGGAAAAAAAAAACCAACCCAAAACCAAGAAAAAAAAAAAACCCCAAGAAAAAACAAACAACATAGAAAAAGAGTTAATGAAATGAGATAAAATGTGGTTAAATGACAGCAAACCATTGTAAAAGAAGGGATGTGATGGAAATAATAGATAAATACTAGAAGCTGGTTATGGAAGTCAGATTTAGTAATGTTACTCTCAGCGGGGTGGGGGAGGAAGGGGTCACAGATGATGATCCTTGCTGCTGCTTTTCTGAGGCAAGAGGCAGGCGTTGAAACCAGGCACGCTACGTGGTAAGATTGTGTCCTTGGAGATAGACAAGTTAAAGTAATGAGGAGAAGGGGCAAATCAGACAGATGGCTGTGGCTATTTATAGTATGGTTTAGGACATTTGTTACTTGATTCAGAAATAGTTGATATTTACAGTTTGTTGACTTGTAGATAGCGGTCCTCATGTTGGATTAAGTTTCTACTTAAAAATCATTCTGATAGCTAGATAATCCAAAAATATTGTTCAGAGAATAAGTAATGAGCAATGAGTTGCTGAAATCAGTTAGTTAGTAGAAAACTAAGTATTTTGATTAGCCAATATAGTAGAAGATAAATACAGTTTGAAGAAGTTTTGTGTAAGATTGTCAAATCTGATGATGTGGGTTGAATCTCTGGGATTCTCTGTGAAATATGAGTTGGCAGAAGTACTGTGGAAGTCTTCGATAAAATGTTTTTCTCACAGGGCAGATATTACAAAGAAAACAGTGATTAATGTTAAATTCCTCTCCACCCCAGAAGGGCAATATTTTCAACTTTATTGTTTTAACTGTGGCGGGTAAATCAAAAGAAAGGTAGAAAAAAATAAGCCATGGTCACAATAGTGAGGCATGTTTAGTTGGGAAGGATGATGCTAAAAGGGTCTTGGTGACTACCAGATATCCTTTCTTTTGCGAAGTTCTTTGAGTAGACTTTCTAGTTGCCAAATTCATGTGAAGCAAAGAAGAGAAGCTTCTGTAATCTTCCTGTTTGCTTATATGCATGTTTGCCAGCTAATTCCAATATACTCATTGATAAGCTGTCATGGCTTGTTTTATTTAAGCCAGGAGGACTAGTGGGAGTGATGTTCGGTGATGAAAGATCTGTGTTATAGAAATTTGTAGCTTCTGTAGAGAAGTAGAATCTAAACCAAACTGATGGGACTGCTTCTTTGTAAGCCTGTACCTGGTTTTTGAAGTAACTTGATTTTTTTTTTTAATTGCATAAATGATCTGAGCATTTCCCAGCATGAGATTTTACCATTCTTCTCCAATCTATTAAACCTGTAATTTAGTAGAAATGTAATGAAACTGTGTTTCTTAAATGGGCCTAATTCTAGTGCTCTAAATACTGATGTGGCATGATGGACAGAGTTTTGCAATGTTACATTGTCTCCAAGTGGTCTTTAAGCTTACAAACATTTTCACAGAAAGTTACACTTTAAAAAAGAAGTGGATTTTCGGATTTTCATGATTTGCTATAGGATTGTTGAATTAAGCAAAAATGGAGTATGTTGTTAAGTTCTAGGCAGAAAACTGGTTTTCAGTGTCAGGTTAGCATATGGTGAAACACCCAATGTGTCTTTAGTAGTACACAGTTAAAATTCAAATCAGTATCTGTGTCCTACTCCAACTGCAGTCCTCCTTTTTCTACTGAAGGTCTTGGCTTCTGTCAGTTTTATTGCATTGGGGGTAAGTAACTTTACACTGTTTGAGCAAAAAGGTGCAAAGATAACTCAGCCTTTATTGGCATTTCAGTAGACACTGAAACTTTATTTACTAATTCTAGAGCAGGCTGTGTAAAATGCCCCAAGGAAGATCACATGCATCTCCAGAGACTTTTGCTCCATCTTAATTTAGTGCTAAAAGAAGTAAGGCTGTACAAATGCCAAGCCTCAACTAAAATTGATAACTACACGGAGTTTTCCAAGAAAATAGGTATTGGTCAGCAACCTACTTGCATATTTGGCTTCACAAGGATGCCAGCCCTTGTCAGGTCCTCCTTGCTAAGTTCCTTAGCTAAAAAGTGGCAAGAACTGACTTAGATGTAGATGAAGAATTGTTATGTTTTGTTTTTAAATGCTAAAAAATGCTTAGATACTTGAAACAGCTCTTTTGAATCACTTTGGAGTGCTCAGGATCCCAGCTTTGCAGACAATACACTAGAAATAACAATACTGTGAAAATACTCTGAACTGTGAACTTTATCATATGACCAGTTCTGTATAAGCCTATAGATGGATTCATCTAGAAGAGATTTTTTTCCTATTTGAAGTTTGCTATATGCTAACTAATATTAAATATTTTGAAAATAACCCAGTGACAAGTTAATTTAAGATTACCATGTGGAAAGACTGCATTTTTTCTGCTCTTAGCCAGGAATATGTTTCCCTTTAGGGCAGTCACATAGGGCAGGATTGCAAAAGCATTGGCGGGGGTAAAAAAATGGTATGCACGATACTCATAGCCAAGATTGTAAACAGGAGATGAGGACAAATTCAGTTACTTTTGTACCTGTTTCACTTGATGCTCCAGCCAGTTCAGGTTGGTAGAGCATACTTGATTACAAGAAGCTGCTCCTGGCTGCAGGAGCGAGAAATGGGAGTCTGCTGATTGCCTCTGCAAATGCTTGTGTGGTCAAGTCTGGTTCAGTCTGCTCTTTGTTACCAAAGCCAAATCTAAAAATCTCCTCCAGATTTCTTCTCCCTTGTCCTGCTATACCCCAAGTGATTCATTCAGCCTGTGAACTTCCATTGTCTCAGTTGAAATGTGGGCCATAAGTCTATTTATCAGTCCTGGTACTGACTGCTGTTGCTGCATTTCTGCCTTTCCTGTACAGCATGTGGAAGGGAATTATACTTGAGGGTTTGAAATCTGGACTCCAGTTCATAATATGTGATTATTTTGTGACATGTCATTGCAGTGTTGCCTATAGAGTTACATCATGTTTAAAAATTGCCCTTTTTTTGTCCTTGCATGGGTCTACCTTGAGCATGCTCCTGGACCTTTTTTTGGAAAAGAAAAAAAAGTTAAGACTCGCCACTTAAGCGTGCTACAAAAATTTAGGGAAAAATTTAGCTTATGAAGAAGTATTAAATAAGCTGAATATGTATTGTTTGGCCAACTCACTAATTTTACTGAGTTTGCAGTTGTTAGAACACTGAAAGGTAGCACTGAAGAGTGGATAAAAGAAAGACTGTCTATCTGAACAGAGATCTACCTAGTAAAGAGGAGTCTTCCTTTTGGTTGAGACGCTTAAATTAGTTATCAAGGTATTACCAGGAATGAATTACTAAATAATTTTTGGTTCTGGATGATCTATTGGGAGTTTTTAATTCACTGATAAGAAATTGTTTTCCAAACAGTCTTTACAAAGGGGTAAAGAATGTAAGTAAATGGCTTCTTCAATGGTCTTTTTTTACCACAAGCTAAATCTTTGATCTCTTTTGGATGGTTCAGTTTTTTTCAGGGCTTAGCTCCGACACTGGTTTTAGGACACGTCTAAGAAGGCCAGCAAAAATAATTTGCCAGGAGCAGATAGTGCTGTGCGTCAGTCCCACGAGGCACTATCGTCCAGCATGAGCATGCAGGTGATAAATGGGATGAAGTGCTACTCTGTGGGGTGAAGCTAAATGCACCTCGGTGCCTGCCACTTGTTTCAGCCTGTGGCCCCACTTCAGTTTTGTTATCTTAAATGGCTGCAGGCACTTAGAGAAGCTTCCTAGCCTCTCTTGGGACAGAGTGCTAGTAGGTGTGTGTTGCAATGTTAAGTATGGTGCCTGAAATATTGTTTGCCAGTTGTACTAGACCACTGATAATTCCCTTCC
Source organism: Nestor notabilis (assembly GCF_000696875.1). Lineage (NCBI taxonomy): Eukaryota > Metazoa > Chordata > Aves > Psittaciformes > Psittacidae > Nestor > Nestor notabilis. The sequence goes on from NW_009940237.1 coordinate 7,274, forward strand.
CCCCTCTCCTGTACCTGTTTTTTATCTCTTGTCCTCTCAACCCTAGGCATACCTACACTTATTTACAAATATACTAAAATAGGTAGCTCTAAGTGAGCCAACTATAATCTAAAATACCGAGCACCCTGGCAGCCTGCAGAATCCTCTGGCAGATCTTGGTAGACCGGTTAGCACAACTGTTCCAGGCTGATTCATCTGTATAATGTATTTAGTTATTTTAGCTATCTACATATTTTTTGCAATACTTTTTTTTTTTGCAGTTTTTTCCTCCCTTATTCTTTTTCTTTCAACCTGTGAAGACCTTGTTGAATTACAGAAGTAGAATATACTGAATTGTGTGTCTTAACAGCTCTTACTTTGTCAAATGATACCTGTGGACCTTCAAGTGCCCATAAATTTGAAGTGAGGTTTCCTTTAAAATATTAAGATAAATATTTTAGAGAATGGAAAGGCTTATATTAGTTCTTGAGTCTTAAGAATAAATAACCTTTTAACTTAAAATGGCTGTAAAATTCAGGAGCTGCTAGAAGTTGATACTTTAGCGGCCATAGTATTGTTTCTTTCTAGACATTTTCTGTTCAAGGTAGATATTTATGTGCTGCCTAAAAGTTTCCTAACCCTTTTGTCCACTTCACCGTGATGTGACTTTAGAATCTTTTGGGGAATTTCATAAAACAAAAACGTTGTTGCCTGTGAGAATATTTTTAACATAAGAACGAATGTTATTTTTAAAATCTCTTGGTAAAGAAAAGGAATGGTTAAGATAGCTGCAGTGCTATAACTTTAGACTGTATGTGCATGAAACTTCTAAGTTTATAGGATCATAGAATAGTTAGGGCTGGAAAGGACCTTAAGATCATCTAGTTCTAACCCCCCTGCCATGGGCAGGGACACCTCCCACTAGACCATGTCACCCAAGGCTCTGTCCAACTTGGCCTTGAACACTGCAAGAGACAGAGCATTCACAACTTCCTTGGGTAACCCATTCCAGTGCCTCACCACCCTCACAGTAAATAACTTCTTCCTCATATCTGCTTCCTCTGTTGATCAGCTTCCCCTGTTTAAGTTTGAAGCCATTATCCCTTGTCCTATCACTACAGTCCCTAATGAAGAGTCCCTCTCCAGCATCTTTAAAGGCCCCATTCAGATACTACAAGGCTTGTATGAGGTCTCCACGCATCCTTCTCTTCTCTAGGCTGAATAGCCCCACCTCTCTCAGCCTGTCTTCATATGGGAGGTGCTCCAGCCCCCTGATCATCCTCGTGGCCCTCCTCTGGACTTGCTCCAACAGCTCCATGTCCTTCTTATGTTGAGGACTCCAGAACTGTACACAATACTCCAAGTGAGGGCTCACAAGAGCAGAGTAGAGGGGCAGGATCACCTCCTTTGACCTGCTGGTCATTTGATTTAGCCCAGTATACAGTTGGCAAAGAAAGTTTTTGTTGCAATTAAAAAACTTTAATGAGAGAAAGTGGGGGGGAAAAAAAAATCCTGGCCTGCACCATTGTAGCTACAAGAGACTGTTCCAGGCATCTCTTCCCACTATTTTCTGGTTCTTAATTTTTGTATTTATTTTCCCTCCTGACTCTTGATTTTAATCTCACAGTTGAGCTGTAATACAGTATCTTGTAGCACTTAACCTGGAATAAGCTAAAGGTGGATGCTGCCTTGACTCCTCGCTGCAACGCTGGCGGGGACAGGCACTTGATGGAGCAGATGTGCCCCACCCATAAGGCCAGGAACAATATGAGTTTTTACATGATCCCAGTAGGCAATTTAGAGGGTTGCGATGACTAGCTTACAGCTTGATGCATTTTAACCTTATTAGCTAGGAGGTCAGTTGTGGCAGAACCTGTTAGTGAATTCTTGAGATTTTTGGCAAACCTGCCCAGGAGTGGCCAAAGCACAGGGACAGAACAGTGCTGCAGATTGTTCCAACCAGAAGCGATCCTCCTCTGGTATCCTACTCTCTCAGGTAGTGCATACTTCGGATTTGACTTGTGCTAAAGCTGCAGCTGTGGGAAATGGCTCATGGAATCTCAATCTGTTGATAAAATTCTGCCATTTATGTCCGAATTGTAAGAAGACTGTAGTTGTACAGTTAAGTTTTATCTTTCATTGTGTTTAAACCTAGATCTCTTACACTTTAAATGTTTGCCCAGACATTTAGACAGGTGTTGACTAAATAGTGATCCTGGAGTTACAACTGTTTTGTTCTAGAGACTATGAATCTAGCAGTATTTTCTCAATCTGTCATTTTAAATATTTAAACTCAGTGTATTTATTTATTCAGTTTTCATTTATACTACTTTTTTTTTTCTTATATGGTATGAGCATTTAGTTTTCTTTGCATATTTTCAGTTAAATGCCAAACATTGTAAAGAATGAAATCTGCTTATGACATATGGACTGTTACAGTATTGTTGTTAGTATGAAATTTCAGTTATTATTTTAATGTTTTCCTGACGTGCATTACAAATAAACCTGAATATTATTGAAAGTTTCTTAAATAAAATTTGAGCTTATATATAACTGATGCTGAGTTAGTTGTAATTACCCAGTATTTATATAAATGAGGAATAAGGGTTGCTAATATTCTGTGGGAAAGAGGGGGGGATATTCTCCCTTTTATTATGAAAATGTAAGCATTCTCATTTTCAGAGCCAGAATTTCTCAAAAACAATGAGTATTATTTTTTATGTCCTTATTACGTAAGAATGCTACTCAGAAGAAAAGCGTTAGCAAGCTATGCTAGAAACTGCGCAGCCTCCAAGAAGAGAGCAAAATTACTCACAAGCCCTCTGGTGCACTTGTCTGTTTCTTGATTTGCCAGTAAAACTACTGATCTATGAATCATATAGTAATCTTGAAAGATCCTGGCAACAACCTTGTGTAGGGCTGCAGAGATAGCTCTTGGGCTGTGGATTCCACTCTGTTGCTGTGTGCTTTTGGAGTAAGAAACACAAGGATTTCTTGGAAGTCCAGGAAAAAGAGAAGTTATACGGCATCAGTAAGAGCAGTGGCATACCACTGACAATAAAAGATGTCCAAAGAGACAATATTTCTTCCGGTGCTCTCCTTCCTGTGCAATATATGTATAATACATACAGCCTTTTGGTAGCCCATTTTCCTTCATGTTGAATCATAAGGTGTTTCAGCTCCAGAGGTAGAGTTAAGAACATAATTTATGTTATTTTAGGTGCTTAAGAAGCTTCAGGTGACATTTTGAACTTTGGTTCTCGAATGGTTAGTCAGATAAGTCACGGAGCCAGGCCTGCCTTGTACTGGAAGCTGACTCTGCTCATTTTCACATAAAGGCGGTGTCGTATGGTATTTCTTAATCAAATACATTCATGTCTGTCCTTTCACAAAAGTAAGCTGTGAAAACTATTGAGAAGTTGTATTTTTTTTTTCCTTTGTTTAGGCTGCTACTGGTGGAAGATGACTTTAACTTCAGTTGTTAGCATGGTGATGCTGGTTTAACCTCTGAGGTAGAGCAGCGCATGAGCCAGGCCGTTACTGGCTGTCGTTTGCCAGCCTGATGGGTAAACATGCTTCATTCCAGCCTGTTCAGTCAGTTTGTTCTTAGCGAGACAGGCAGCAGGTCACCTCACAGGTCACTTACTTCAGCTTGTGACCTGATGGCATTGGATGATCTTTTATGTTCCGGCCAAATGCATATTTACATCATGTTCTACTATTTTTAGTTGTGTACTTTGATGTTCTCTCATTTTTTGGCTAGAAGGCCATGGGTTTATTTCTTCTGAGCCTATTTGGAGGCAAGGGAGGCAGGAATCACTACCACAGTGCACTAGTTATATATGCATTATAATTTGTGTGTCTGTAGAGTTACTGCAAACTAAGTTGTATGTGATTGGGGTGTTCCTCTTGTTATTGAAAGGAATGGTGACCTTGTTGAGTTGACATGCTTCTTGCACAGTTACGTTCTTCAGGGTGGGAAGTGCTGACTGCCAGTGCCAGCATGTCTTGTCTTCTGTGCCTTCCTCTAAATCTAAGCAGAAGATGAACGTTAGATTCAGTTGTAGTTCTTTGCCCATCCCAGTTTGAGCGTTAAGTGAGGAGAAGCTTGAAGCCAGAGTGACAGAGACCTTTTGATTCAGCTGAGAGTTTCTTGGCAAATGCATTTCCCTAATTGAAGGTGAAGACCAGCTTGTTGGAGAGTAGCCAGTGTTTTTCACTCCTCATAGTCTGGCTGCTCTAGTTGCTGACTGGTGGTTAAGGATTCTTCAGGTGTCTGTCAGGCTGTTTACTGGCTGTACTTGAGCAACGGAATTATGTCAGCTTGTGTCATATTTTAGAGCAGCTGCTATAACTGGCCACCAGCAAATGGCCTTTTGGAGTAAAATTCATTTTGTCTGATCTGTGAGTGTATTCATGAGTTGAGAGAGCACAAGGACCTGACTCTTATAATGGACTTGATTTGAGCATGAGATACAAAAGGACACAGTTCAGCCATTATGATCAGGAATAGATATCTTTTATATATAATAATTTTCTATTTGAAGGAGATTTTCAAAGGCAACTAAATACTTACTCTCTGCTGGGAGCTGATAAAGATTAGGTGTCTTTTTCCACTTTTATTTACTTCTATTCCATTTCTCTCCCTATCTCCCTCACCAAAATACCTTTTCCTGTTTTCCATTTTTTCTCTCTCTTAATTGCAGTATTTCTGGAGAGCTTTCTTTCACCTGTTTTGGAATTACGATTAATGCTTGGTACTCTATTACGAAGAGCATTTTATTTTTCTTGTAGCTGAACATGCTGTACTTCAGTTCTTTGACTAGTATCATGTATCTAACATGTATCTATACAACAGTACACTAATTATATACTACTTCAGTTAGTGAGCAGAAATATTTTATCATCTTCTGCTTATTGTTGGCAAATGTTTTTTATCTGCTGAGGGCTTTTTGTACACTTATTTTGTCAGTACCTTATCCTCTATTGAATGTTAGTCAAGAGAGGAAATAAACCCTGTCAAACAAACTAAAATTGCTGCCTTGTTTTTTTTTTTCTTTTTATCTGTAATACACATGCAGTTTAGAAGGGTTATGTGTGTAGTACTTTGTGTAAGTGTCTACTGTTTATGAAATACAGTTAAGCCAATTTCTTTTAAACAGTACAAATTAATATTAAAATTCATTGAATAACTTGGGGAGACACACAATCAAGAGTTATGCTGGATGGTTTTGAGGAAGCAGATACTAAATTGAAAACTTCCTTTTGCAGGCTCAGATTGCCTTTCTTCAAGGTGAAAGGAAAGGACAAGAAAATCTGAAGAAGGATCTAGTGCGAAGGATCAAAATGCTGGAATATGCACTTAAACAGGAAAGGTATGCTGCTTTACCGATGGGTACATGATGAATTCTGAACACAGAAACTTCTTTTGCCTTTGTATTTGACAAAAATAAGATGTATTTCTTCTGTATATTTTCAGTTCTCAAATTGATAAATATTATTATACTTAAGAAACCTATTGGTCTAAATGTCTGCATTATGTTAAAACCAATAGCTAACGCAGCATGGCTCAAAAACATGCAAATAAAACCCGTGGTTGATCAATGATGAATACTTTTTTCTTGGTAAAATTGCACTTAATTGTACAGATTATACTCCAGAACTACAATGTAATCTCTTTTTGTTCGAAGTACTAGCTTTGTTTAATAATCTCTTGATAACTGAAATCTTGAATAACTGTCTTCAGTCTAGTGATTGCTAGTTTTTAATCTTGCTAAGTTTTTAATCTTTTCAGTATAATAGACTCTACAGGAATATCTTCTGTAGGTTGTGTGAAGGGTAAAAAAATGTTCATGTTTACTGGTTAATTAAATGTCTGTTTCTTTGTTCATGGGGATTTCAGTAGAAGTCCCAAGTCTACCTTACCATTTTATTCTTATATATGCTTTGCTGTTGTTCTAAACTTTGAGATAAATGAACTGGTTTGTTTATCATGTTTCCAGAATTCTTTCTGTTCAACCGATTTATTTTAGGCCAAGTTTAGTTTTAAAAATTTTTATTAGTAAAATGTCTTTTAAGAATTTTTGACCAAAGAGTATGTTTGTGGTACTACTGCAAAGCAATCATTGCTTACATACCATTTTCCTATCAGATAATTCTTATCTTTCTTTAATAAAATATTAGTAAATGAACTTCTTTTAAATAGTTTGTATTAGTAGAAATAAGATTAGAAATATACACATATACAAATAAGGAATAGGATATTGCTGCTGGATAATTTTAAAAGGATACTAATAGTTGTACATCACTGGATTGCATTTAGATTTGCTTATCTTACATGGGCTGCTTTAGCACGTGAGATGTACCTTGCACTATCCAGTTTAGCTCTTGCCGGTAGCAACCAATTTATCCACTAGCAAGGAGCTGCAGCCAGGTTTCCTGGCCAGCAGTAGCCTCAGGGCTCCAGCATACCTTTTATGGACTTCTTGGAGGAATGCTTAAGGTAAGATACCTTTTTTGCCCAGGTCTTGCTATGGTAGTGATTGTCTATCAAACAGCACAGACAGATACCAAATGTAAGCCTTTCCATGGCTATAAATGGCAGTCTCCGTTATGCATACATTTGACGCATGATTATGAAGATTAGAGTCACTTAAAAAAGACAGAGGCAATAAAGTATGTTCTTGTGCAGTTAAAGATATGCTCTAAGGTATGTAAATTCGGTAAGACTTCAGTATTTCAAAACTGGGGGAGCTATTCCTGTTTACTTAGGGGTATTTTAGTACTTCATGTTCATAACCCGCATAAATTTAGATAAATTAGCAATTTATCTAAAATTATCAAACTGTGTCAATGCATTTATGTGTGTTATCAGAGAAGCTTTGTAAGATTAAAAAAATAAAAATAAAAAATCAAACTTCTGTGGATTGTGAAATGGTCCCCCTGTTGAATTCAGTAAAATCTGCCTAAATTAAGATATTTAAATACTAATGCAGCAGTCACTGTCACAATTAGGAAAAAAGATTGTGGTTCCATATTAGCAGTTTTTACATAGTTTTGCATAGTTTATGGTATTATCTTTGGTTACTCAGGTCAGTAGGCTACAGTCAGCTGATCTGATCCAGTTTGACAGCTTCAGTATGGGTGTGCAATGGTTTATAAAGTAAATGTGATTCTTGTGAATGGTGTGTGCTGGAGACAGCTATTTATGAGTTTGTGGTTTTGAACAGCATTATTATTTGCCAGTTTCTGAAGAAAGGTTTGTATTTCTGCTGGAAATGTCTCTCTGCAAGTGTTCTTGCTTGATGGTTGAAAGAATGGCAACACAGTGAGCTTGCAAGCCCTGCTCCCTTTCACGGCATTTTCTTAAATCAGTCGTTGGCTGGGTCAGTCAATAGTCAGTTGGAGTGCTGGCTTTTTCCACTGGGATTGTGGAGCTGGAAATGAAATCCTACAAGATAGGAGGTGCTCTGGTCAAGTTAGGGGAAGGTTGGTGTGGGTGGGAGGAGGCAGGGAAGCATTCCTGTGTTCCTTCATTTCTGCCCTGGCTTTGCAGCATACCAAATCTTTCTTAGCTAGATGAATTAAGTTATGAGTAATGGGACAGAGTATGAAATTGTGACCCAGAGTAGTCTGTGCTCACAGTGGTCTCAGGAAACCACAAACAAGAATTGAGTGACATTGGCTTTCTCAGATACATGCTTTTATGAGCTGCTGTTGTGTATGATGGATGTTCAGCATTTCTTTTATCAACCAAATGTTTTCAAAGTTTACTATAAATAGAAAACTTTGGAAGCATTGGCATTGTTCTCATTTCATGGCACTTATGTAATTTTGTAGTGGGTAAGGTAAAACGTGAGTTTTACTTATGGATTTACTCACTTTAAGGGTGGTGAGACATTGTAGCAGGTTTCCCAGAGAAGTTGTGGCTGTCCCATTGCTGGAAATGTTCAAGGGCAGGTTGGGTGGGGCTTTGAGCAACCTGGTCTAGTGGAAGGTGTCCCTGCCCATGGGAGGGGCGTTGGAACTAGATAATCTTTAAGGATTACCTTTTCCTTGTGTGTATATGAAGCCCAGTTATTTCTGCTGAAGAGTATTAATACACTAAATAGCAAAGAGTTTAGAAGGAGGTAGTTAATAGTTAAGCACTATCACTTTTCAACAGCAGTTTTGATGTAGTTTTGCCAACATCCAATAGATTGCAGTGTGAAGCCGTTCACAGTTGAGGGTTACTTTTTATTGCTTTATCAATACTTTCTCCACCACCAGTAAATAGCATTGTTTCCTCGGGATTTTTCAGGAGCCAGCTGTGATGTAGTACTGCTTCTCTCAAGTACATGTCCTGTTTCATCTAGTCTAGTTCGTTTCCTGTCTTAACATATTTTGGACAAAGAACTGAACTCCTGAGCCATGTCTCTAGAAACCTTTGATTGAATTTTATGTTGTTTTCAGCACTGGTGTGTCTGATCACCGTAAGGCTGGCGCCTTCTTCCCTGGGCAGAATATCTTGCTGTGCTGTTCCTGGCAATTATTCTTGTTTATGTCTCTTGGTTTGGCGGCAGCTCCCAGATCTTCTACGGATGTTTTGGCAGGCTCCCTCAGCACAGCTGGATCAGATGCTTCAGGTCTGGCGACAGATATTTCCAAGAAATAATGGCTTTTTTTTTGATCAGGATCAAACTTGTTTCTGTGTGAAGTATTCAGAAAAGTTTCACTTCTCTCAGTTTTAGGAAACTTAGACTCATGAAAGCTTTAAACGTTTTCCTAAGCAACTCTTGAAGTGTTGTGGCAGCCATGTTGAATGTCTCCAAGCACTGTTTGTATAGAAGACACATAGTTTAAAGAAAATACTGCCAGTCACAAAAGCAGAATTGTGTAATGAAGTGCAAAAGCCGGAGCAGTGGTCATTTTCATATTTGTCTGAGTTAAGGTCATCTACCCAGTAATGTAGTTTCACAGCTTCAAAATAGCTTTCTTCCAAACAACTAGAATGCTAGTTTCCTGATGTAAAAATTACCTTCTGTAAAGTTATATATTTCAGCTTTTTTTTTTTTTTTCCCCAAGTAATTTTTCAGTCCCTACATACTGTTAATAATATTTGGAAATTGAGGGTAAATGATCTGAGTTGAACAAGCTTCAGATAATAAAGGTTCATCTTTTGTAATTTGTTTCCCTTCTTTTGACCCTACCTCAAAACCGCTGTCCTTGTTTTTGACCGTATCATACAATGGTTGGAGAAGTTGATTTTTCCTTAACTTATTTACAGAAAAAATACATTTGCTCTTTTTTGTTATAATAGTGTCTTGCTGCTGTGATGTGTGAGCTGGAGTTCAATGTGGAGTGCAGAGGGCCAGTTCAAAACTGTTAAGTGGACTGTGAGATTTCTGAAAAAGTGGAGATATTAAGCATGACAAGTGGTCAGGAGACACTGTTATTGCAGAAATAGATTAAATATAAATATGCTAATGGAATAAAATTTGTTCAGAATTTGTATAGAAAAGGATTAACTTCTTTCGTGAGAATTTTTGTAGCCTTTGATTGCAGTATGTGTAACTGAATGGTCGAGACTCTTCTAGTCTGACTCGTGTTCAGCCCTTTCCTTAGTGTGCTTTAGAAAGAAGATTGTTTGTCTTTCATACCTGTGACATTTTCAGCTGCACTGTAAGAAAGTTTCTAGTAGCAAATCTCATACAAGCCAGCTGAAGAAGGGTAGACAATACTTCCTTGATGGTCTGCTAGCAGCAGTCTATATTGATTTATTTTTATTTCTTTTTTAATATTGCCCTGAACTTTAGAAGCTGACTGTAGCTAAAGGTGAGTTCAGCGGATCAGATACTCTGACATGATATTGATGTTTTTGTTTCACATCTGACTGGTGTCTTGCTGAGATACCTGAATTTATACTTACTGATTCTCATTATTGCAGGTTTGAGTCATGTTGTGCAGGCAAAAGGTCTATGGCTTTTTGGTTTTAACTTTCCCAGAAATACTAAAAATAAGGATTGCTTTTTAGGATTGTCAGCTTTTCAATTGCCTGCCTTTGTTAGGACATGATTTTTCTGCGTTGGTCTCTGCCTGTGAGGTACAAAGTTAAATCTTCAGAAAGATGAAATCTTAATCAGATTAATTTAAGGGCCAGTGGTGTACAAAACCGTGTAATCTGGATTATCCTCTTGAAGTAAAGAATAACAACCAAAGCTTTAAAAACTGTGGCATTATGAGGAGGAACCAGTTAAAAAAACCTATTACTAGTTTAGAATGGGGGTAGAATGAATAATCTCACTTTGCTGAACTGACTTTATAATGCCTTTAATGAGCAGTGAAGACTTCAGTAAGAGTAAAGAAGAATATTGTTGTTGATTTAACGGGGAAAAAATTAAAAAATGAGCATACACAGATTTAACAGATTGGAATAAATATACTGAGAAGTTAAAAAAATGCAGGCCGAATTTTTGAAAAATGGATTTTGGACAACAAGCGAGAGTTCTGGAGAACAAGAAAGATACAAGGAATGATCCTTTCCATTAACATAGCAAACATTTCATTTTGGATCTTAGGGTGAAAATTACTAACAAAACTTTGACAATAAAATTAGTGAATGCATAGAGGATAATGGAACTTCGTATAACACCCATGAGCTAAAAAAAAGTGCTTCATGCCACCAAACTAACTGCTGTCTGAAATTAATGGCAGGAATTGAGTAGAGCACACTATAGACCACTAATTCAAATGAGAGTATTAATGCTTACTCACTTTTGGTAAGTCAAATCAAAATAGGTTAAACATTAGGCTCATTTGAATTGATGACTGCATAAAAACTTGGAAGTTTTTGACAGTATTTATAGTTGGTGAGGTTGGTTAGTGACAGGGTAGAGAATTTCTTAGTTCTTGATTAGTTAGTGCTTTTTATTAGTGATGGTGAGGGAAAAAGCATGTATAGCACTAGTATTTAAAGATAATGAAATGCAGTTGTTTTACCAGGGCAACATGTTTCTGCCAGTTAGATGTAGAAAACAGCAAGAAAAGGAAAGTTAAATTTTTGATTGAGCATTCAGCTTTAATTTTGTTATTCTTAGTTATTCTCTTCTCCATTGACCAACACCTTTATCTCTGTTGCTGTTAATGTATTTCAAGTGCATCCTTTCTCCTTTTCTTGATGGTTGTTGCTCAGCCGAGTTAAAGCTTAGTGCTCTAGCTCTTGAGGAGGAAGTCAGTTCCTTCATTTGTCTTTGTTGCTATGCATTTCTTTACTCTGCATTTACCCTTCTCATCCAGAATTAAATGTTTATTATAATTAAAAGGCAGCTGGAGTAGAAGGAAACTAGTACTGTCTATACCAAAGCATAATAGCTACCAAGCATTGCTTCCCTCAGCCCCGTTTTGTCAGAAGTAATGAGTTCTCTTAATGAAATGGGAAAAGGCAAAAAAAGCCCCCAGTAATGTACTAAAAATGTCTGAGAAGCAATTAAGAGGTGCAGGTAATTTGAAAACATTATCTGCAGTCATTCTTGATACAGTCATTCGAGCTTAGTGAGACTTATCCTATACGATTATGAAGTGTCACACCCATTTTTTTAAAAACCCATTTTAAGTGGGAGAGTTCCCTTGTGAGTAGTGGAGCTAATGAAGCCCATTTTCATGTTGATGTATGTGAGGTTTTTTGATGGGTTTTGGTTTGCTTCTTTGGCCTGTATGTTGTTGCCTTATACCTAGCTCCATACATTTTTCCATTGGAGCTGTGTATGTGTGTATGCTTCTTGAGTTGTCCCACTACAGGCAGGCTGCATGCCCATCATTGACTGAATTCTTACCTGCTTTTTATTCAGGATAGGAACTATGAATGCTGCTTCTCTACCCCTTTATGAATGTTTACAAATCTTTGTAGGGAATCAGGTTTTTCTGAGTGGTCTAAGTTTTCATGTTTGGGAGAAAACAATTATAAAGACCAAAGTTATAGTGAGTGCAAGAGAAGGGGGAACAGATTATGAAACTGGTTAAGGCTCTCTTTGCCTCAGTTTCTGTGTTACTGTGTTGTAAGACTAATGAATTTTTAGTAACTTACATGTGCATTATAGTGCTTTTGTAAGCATTCTTTTGTATGTTTAAAAAGACTATAGACACTGATAGACACTGACTCTGTAGGATGAAGCTTTTAAAATTAAAAAGCGTTTTCATTTTTCTTCCAGCTATTCTTACTGTCATTGTATAGCATGGGATGCTGTCAGTGCTGGCTCTCATTTATAACAACTCTACCAGCGGTCTGCTGCTGTTGGAAAGCACAGCATTTCAAAGAATAAAACTAAGGTTTGCTTAATCGAGGTGACAATATGGAATATGAAGTAGATGGCATTGAACTGAAAAAAAAAGTTTCATAGTGATGGCTAAAAAAAAAGGGGTGGGTAGGGAAACAGAGTAGCACATGTCCACACGGAAGAAACCTTTTCTGTAGCAAGAATGGTTTGTAAAATCTGCAGTCCACTGATCCCTGTATTTCATCAGTATTCACTTTGCAATTATGTGTCAACCTTGGAAAAAATGATTAAGCAAAATTACATATCTGAAGTCCT
>NW_009940237.1:19834-24163 GCF_000696875.1 Nestor notabilis
TAGCTTGGAAGAAAGGAGTGGCTTCTCAAGACAGGTGACATTTATGTGTTCAGAGATATCCTTTAAATGTGCTAATAGTTTCTTTTTTGGTTTTGTTTTGGTTTTTTTTCAGGGCTAAATATCACAAATTAAAATATGGCACAGAATTGAATCAGGGAGATATGAAGCCACCGAACTATGATTCTGGTAAGAATTCATTAAGAATGAGCTCATTACTGGTATAAAAGCTTGAGTGTGGTTTGTGCAAGTGCTGAAGTGATAGTGTTAATAAAATATACTAGTGGGACTAGAGATAATTAATAAAGACTGTATTTTACTCCTGTAAAAATAAAAATATATGCTAATGCTCTGAGTCTCATTAATAAATGAGTTTAGATTTAAAAAAAACCTCGAAACCCAAACCAACAAACTGCTACTTGAGAGAGTAATTTTTTCTCTTCCTTAGTTATGTGTATGGGTGTTTTGGAACAGGGAGATGCTGGATTTTTAGCTACAGAATCCTTTTACCTTTGAATAATTCTTCTGAACAAAAAGTTAATGGCAAGGGATGTGGAATGTATAGTACATGTAATATTTTAAATTACTTGAATGGTATTCCAGGAAAAAAATAATGGAAGTGCATGTTAGACATAAGTGAGAGTTTGAGAGTGGGCATTTACTTACGAAATTCCAGTGAGAGTTGAAAATGCATGTAACTAACTTAGGTGCTGTGCTGTGAGAGGACAGTTTTACACGTTGGTCTCTGGAAAGCTGATTTGTTTTTCTAGAGGTTACATCTCCTTAGAGGTTACTTCTCCTTCACACAAATAGTTTTAAGCACTGAACTTGAGGAATTAAGAATTTAAATTACTTCCTTTTATCCCTCTCTCTATGTTCCTATCCTTTCCTCAGGGGGAAAAAAAAAAGAAGGGGTACAGAGATCTGGTTGCAGGTCAAGGCCTTGAAAAGTAATAGGTGATGGTTTTTGTATCGCAGTCTCCTGATGCTCCTACTACAGCAACAAAACTAGAATAACCTGTACATAAAGGAAGAATATAGAAAGTCTGCAGACCTCAGCTCTGTCACTTAGTTTGTGAAAGGGATGGTCTTGTTTACTCTTATGGTTAATTCTTACCTCATTGGATTCAGAAGGTCATTAAAAAAACGCAAACAAAAAGATCCAACCCCATGCCAACTGATGGAACTTTACACCAGGCTTTTCTTGTCCAAGATGGAAGGAGTTTTTGAGAAATTTTATTTCGCATTATCAAGGTTATTTCTTTAACTGAAGTAATAGCTTAATTTAGTGTTACTAAGTGGAAGACTACAGTCTGTATCTGGGCCACTAGAAAACTTTGTCCTGATCACACCAAGATCCTAGACATCTTTGGGTTTTGTAATTTTTCAGGATGCAGCTGTAGCTTGTTGCTCCAGTTTCCACATGAGGAATGTAGTGTGAGGCCTGACTTGCCCAGCAGAGCCATAGCCAGTGCTGCAAAGTGGACATTAGTGGAATTACATTTGTTAAAAATCCATTATCCTGATGTATCCCATTGCATTCTATATACGTTGCTGTTAGAGAAATGTACACTTCTGTATCAAATCTGAACTGATTAAAGATACACACTTAAAATGGAAGCTTTGTTAATGCTCCTTTTAGAGTTGCCTTTGATAGATACTTACTTGTATGTTCATGTCTAATCTCTCCACCACCCAAACCCTTCTGTTTCTATTGCCCAGTCAGAAAAAAAAGTGGAAGTATTTTTAGTAGTTCTTCCAAATGGCTCCTTGTTGTTTGTTTTCTTTGTGATCTCTTGGGGAGATCTGACCTGGGGAGTCAGTAATACAGTTTAGAAGAAAGAGTTCAATCTCTTGATAAAGGGATGATTTTTTCTTTTTTCTTTCTTTTTTTTAACTGCTTGTGGTATCTTCTGTTGTTATTTGCTCATGATGCAAATCCCTTCTCATTGGTAAACTGCTACTGCTAGCAGTGACCAGTTTTGAGGACACTAAGTAAAAGAGAATTCTTTCCTGTAGATGTACTTAATTGTGCCTTTGGAAGATGGGGTTTTGCTTTCAAAAGGAAATTTCAGGCAGATTTACCTCAGTCTATAGCAATTAAATCATGACTGAGCTTTGGTAGTTGTGCATTGGGTCTAGCTGTGTTGTCATCAGAAAATCATGGTGCAATTGATTATTTCCTGTGGCTGCTATTAAATGGATTTGTGAATTTGAGATGGATAAAATTCATATGGCTCTCTTTGCATGTGAATTCTGATTAGTCTTTGATAGCTTCTTTGGGTGGGTAGTGTTTTTTTTTGTGTGTGGTGTTAATACAGTTGTACAAAGGTAAATGACTTCCCAGAAAGGACAGTAGCTTTCCCACATCACATATAAAGTTACTCATAGGATTATACAACAGGTTTTTCTAGTTCTTAATCTTTGTTTACACAAGAAGATTGTTCATCCTTCAGTGTGTGGCCCACAAGACTTTCAAGTTCTGTAGAGGCTTCCACAGATAATAAACCAAGATTTTTTATCTTGGGAAGTATATGCTTATGTATCTCCTGGAGGAGAGGAAAAAACCCAACCATCACGTAGTATGAAGCTATATACAGAATAAATGTGTAGCTGTTGGTTGCCAGCATGCAGATAGGTTTCTCACCAGAACAACCACGTAATTTTTTTGTGGGTTCTCCCAGAGTATTACTGTTTGGATACAAATATATGATTGTGGAAAATGTGGTGAAAATTTTTCAGCAGTTTTTCAGGATGAAAAATAAACAAACAACCACTGCTGTATTTTTTCCCCCCAACCACAAAGGTAATACAAATATGGACAAATTTAAAGTGAGTAGGTCTGTTGGTTTTATGTTGAACCGTCAAACATTAAGGAAATTAGTTGGACAGTGAGTTGTAAATGGATATAATGAAGCAGTTGCATTTGATATTGTGAGCAGTTAAAGATGATTGCATTCAAACTGAAATTATGAGCAGCAATTGTATTGGAAGGTTAATGTAAAAATGGAACTCCATAATGTCTACGTGGTTATGTGCCCCTATAGAGAAAGGAGTAAGATGGGGCTTTTGGATGTGGGACAGAAGAAAAGGAACTGCACTTGCGCAGTAGGATGTATCTGACAATCTTTATGTGCACATAGTACTATAATTATGTGCTATATGCATTTTTTTTGTCTCTTGATTGATTGATTATTAGTACTTTGAATCTTTTATTTTGTTATTAAACCATTCATAACCATTTTAATAAAAAATCACATTTGTCTTTTCAAGTGAATGGGCATCTTTTTAAGAAGTAGAACAAGGAAAAAATGTTCATAATAAAGTAATCTTTTCCAGATGAAGGGAATGAGACAGAGATTCAGCCACAACAGAACAGTCAGCTAATATGGAAACAAGGACGACAGCTGCTAAGACAGTAAGTGTTGAAAAAAGGACTCTGATAGCGAATGCAAGGGAAAGGATCTGGTAATGAAATGTGATGATGGTGGTATTTGACTTTTTTTCTGTTAAATTTTCTTTCAAGAAAAGTTAGTGTGTGTGATGAAGTTCATTCAGCTTCTGCCCTACTTTTTGTAGGTTTTGAAAATTCTAATATTTTAGAACTTCAGAGGAGAAGCCTTGTTAAATCACGAATACTTGATCTCCTTTGCTTTTCCTTTACACAGTATAATAAAACAATCTGCTTGGGTGAACAGTGAGTCATGACACTTTGCAATAAACCAACAAGCACAAGTAATTCTGTTAAGAGCAATGTAAAATACAAACTGGTGTTGGAGAGGGATAATTTTTATTTTGGCCTGCTTGAGGTTCAGAAAAGACTAATATCCAGAAGATTAGATTAGAAGTTTTCTAATTTTCATTTCATCTCAATGAAGCAAATGTCTGTTAATCTAAATTAGTTTTTGAATTGTGGTCATAATGAGTCAGTTTCCAAGATATTTGGTCACATTTTTATGTGTTTTTTTACCTGGGTTATAACCTGTGGTTTAAATTGACGAGGTGTCTTAAAGACCTCTCATCAGAATGTCTTGAATTGTTTTTTCATGGATTTGCCTCACCCCCTATGCTGATAGTTAGATTCTGAGGTCTTCTAATCAGCTAGAAAAGATTTTGCTCTTTTTTTTTGTGTGTGTGTATGTGTTACAGAGGGTTAAATGAGAGGCAAGGGACACAGGAAGGACAGTCTGGAACTTAGATGTTTTCCAAGCAATTATACAAAAGTTGAATTTGTCTGTTGGATGGCTTGTACACGCTTTTCTTTTTCAAGAGCTCAAAATTTTTCATGTATGTTGATATATAAATAAAAATATTAATGTTTAAATATTTTAT
>NW_009940238.1:0-2701 GCF_000696875.1 Nestor notabilis
AACGGCGTCCGAACGGTGTCTGAACGGTTAAAAGGCGTCTGAACGGCGTCCGAACGGTTAAAGGCGTCCGAACGGTTGAACGGCCTCTAAACGTACGCGTATGGAGGATCGATCCCCGTGGAGAAACCCACGGGACCCCGGGAAGGGGCTCACAGAAAGAAAAGCGGGGTCTGACACCGTGTGGTCCCGGCACTAGATCCGGAGCTGTTCCGCTGGAGTGAGCAGCGCTGCGCTTACTTACATGGGCTTAATGGAACGCTGCTCGAGTGGGGTTCTTGAGACAAAACACGATGGGGTTTGGTACCTGGTGTTAGTTGTGGGCCTTAGCAGAGCTTTAGAACGGCATGAATAAGGATAAGGAGAAAGACACAAGTTACATCTTATAACTTGGAATATAATTAAGGTATATTCCAGGCAGAGCAAACTGCCTATGCCCAGAGGTAAAATAGTTCTCAAGTCTGTTCCCTGTTTACACAGTTAATGCAGCACACAAGTTTGTTTTTTCAGGCTCTAAAACCTACTGAAAATAATGAAAAGAGCCCAGATAACATATACAGGATTAGACCCAATTAGTTAATAATCTCTCCAATTAGGCCCAATAGATTGGAACTAAATGATCTTAAAGTCCTTTCCAACCCAAACCATTGTATGATTCTATGCATTTTGTACAACTCAGTTCCCCGTTACAAGCGAGCATTCTGCTGCTTGTCCTTGGAGCACATACACATTCATCCACAAAATGACACTGCGACATTGTCACTTGGTTATAAAGCCTTTATCGTGACAAAAGTCTCTTGTTCACCATTTCTTCAGTTGAAAGGGAGCTGTGCAAGACCAGCCATTTCAACCTCTTACATGTAACGGGATTTAACTACTGTCTGTCGGATGAAGCGTTAATACTGTGAGTTTACATAGCAAGAGTAATCTGAAAGCACAGAAAAGCAGTTGCTGTTAATGCCAAAATTATTAGGAGATAAATATAACCGGTACATGATGCTCAGAACAGCAGCATCCACCTGAGCTCCAGCTGTTGGTGCTGCTGCAGGAGCTCGTCTCTGCATTCACCCTTGCTCTGGTTCTTTCGCTCTTGGCCTCTCTCCATTGTGGCTGCTCCCTTGGCAGCTTCGGGTTTCGGGTTTGGTCAGGCGCCCTGAGGCACTATGAGCTGTGCACTCCAGTAAGTAATTCACTTCAGACCTGGCACTTCCTCTCCTGCAGCTGGCCCGGGATGCCCCCGGAGTGAAGCAGAGCCACTTGGGGCCCAGCAGGGCAGAGCTCAGCCCGGCTCCTCCATCCAGCCTGAGCAACGCTTCCGGACTTCCCGTGGTGTCCGGTTGGTGTCCAGGAAGGAAAAGAAGTGGTAAATGCTCCATCCCTGGTGGTGTTCAAGGCCAGGTTGGACAGAGCCTTGGGTGACGTGGTCTAGTGTGAGGTGTCCCTGCCCACGGCAGTGATTGGAACTGGATGATCTTAAGGTCCTTTCCAACCCAAACTGTTCTGTGATTCTATGACTAGACCTCATCTCATTTAAGGGCCAAGTCATAAACATCTGAGATAGGGTGATGTATTTTCCTGCTGCTTTAGTGCATCTGTTGGGTTTTGGTTGCCCCCTTCTATTTCGGTCGTCTCTGCTCCTTCCTGTTGTCCCCCTCCTTGGCTTTCGCACGGATAGAGCCGAGAACATGGATAGCTTAGAGAGCAGGTTCTTAATTGAGTTTATACATTAGCTAGAGTTCAAACAACTCATTTCTTAATGAATGGTTTTCTCAACTCTTTTTAATTAACAGTTCTCATTTTCTCTTTTTGCTGGCAGAGGGATTCTCGTGGCTTGAAGTCATTTTGCAACCGTCTCTTTGAATGCATTTTGTTTGGGAGAACAATGCATGCAGGGATGGCGTGACGGGTGATGTGAATGCTGCCATTGTGTTTCCTCCTGCCTTCCTTGGGAAAAGGAGCAGAGCTTCGGTCTGAACTTGCTCTGGGATCTGCTGATGCCCAGCAATACTATGGAAATGGGGAACGGATGGAGAACAAGCAGCCATCCTAAAGTAAAACCATAACAGTGCGATGGGGGTGGTGGTGGGGGGGGTGCAGCAAGCAAAGATCCATTGTTCGCATCCACTTTTGTGTCGGTAGACCAGGGATACTCGCTAGTTCTTAAACTACAGCCAGATGGGTGTTGATGCTAGTGCTGATAGAGAGCTATGAAGGAAAGAAGACCCAGCCTGGTTGCTGTTGGCTCTATCCATCTAATTCCAAGTAGCACTATTGACTCATGGGTCTGCTGGCTATATTTAGAGGTGTGATACCAATGTGATCCTAGGTCTGTGAAACAGATGATGAAATCTTTTTGCTCAAGGATGAAACATGTTCTTCCAAAGATGAGGGTTGGGAGAATCCGTTGGCGGCTGCTCCAGAGGCAGGCAGAGCACGAGGCTGTGGTGTGCGCTAAGAAAACCAAACTCTTAATGTGTTTTTTATGTTGCTTGCCCAAATTCCACGTCCCAGAAAGCGTCCTGGTAAATTCTGGGTACATAACAGGCCCTCAGCAAGGTCCCTCTGCACCGGAGGCACCAGATGGGCTTTGTCTGCCTGCAGGCTGTGGGGTTTGGCTCATTCTCTTCAATGTCACGGACAAACCCTGTGGCTCAGCCGACCCCGCCTTGGCTAGAGGGAGTGGCACATCACCCGTGCCGGGTTT
>NW_009940239.1:0-11487 GCF_000696875.1 Nestor notabilis
TGGGGGATGTCACAAACTGGGGCTGCTGGGCTAAGTTATTTAATTTGATATAGGAATACATCTGTGGAAACACAGTTGTAGAGGGCTCAAGACGTTGTTCCAGTGCTCTTCTACAGGAACTCTTTCGCTATGTAATTCCCTTTCATCCTCAGATGATCAGTGAAAACTAACAGGTGCTCTCTCCCTACAGAATACCTATGTGCTGCTCATCAGAATGACTCTGCCTATGACAGCCCAGATCCTGAAGCTGAATGCAGCCCTAATACCTCTCAGTTGGAGCAGCCCAAAGGGAGGAGCACTAGTGTTAGCAGAAGATACCCAACACACACCTCTGGTTCTTCACTGACTAATTTCAGAGATGACATCAGCATGATGGACAGGAGGTACTCAGAACCAGACCTGTCCTTCCAGAGGTGCCTTGAAGGCAGGATAAGGAATCAGAAGCTAAACAAAAGTGAGGACAATTTTCCAGTTCAGCAGAAACAGCTAGGTTTGGAGACACTGGAGAAACGCCTTGCAATCTTACCTTCACAATTATCAACTGACTCTCTACCAAATACATCCTCCAGTTGCTCCCTGGAGAGCTCTGATGGCTCAGTTTTCACCAGCTCCCCAGTAGTTTCACCCTCTAGTCCCAAAAGAACCTTTCTAAATAGGCCGCAGTCCTTCTCCACCAAGGCCACTGAAGACTGCAGTATGCCTAGCAGAGAGATCAAAAAGCATTCCATGTCATTCTCTTTTGCAAACCGCAGGAAAACACTAATAAAAACCCAGAGTTGGGGGCCTGGAAAAAACATGTTTTTTCAGAGAGACGGTTTCACAAAGAAAGAACAGTTCTCCTGCAGGGTTGTCCAGGAGAACAGCCCTGACGATGACAAACCATTGCCTGTGGAGCACCAGCCAAGGCCCCGTTTCAGGTCAGTTGATGAAGTGTTCAGAGAGGTAGACCAGAGGAATCCTGGAAGACCACCCTCTTATGAAGAGGCTACTAAAAACTGCCTGGCCACTAAGGTTCCCTTCCACAATCTTACGGTTCAAACTATGAGACTAAAAATGTCAAACCAGGACACTTTGCTGCCTCATCCAAGCAGCAGCTGTGCCCAGGACGCAGCATGTATGTCTTTAAGGGAACTACCCCGTGACAGAGTTTCTGCAGTGAAGAATTCTGACGTGGAAACTGAAACCATCAGCGTCACTGTGGGAATAAATTCCCGTGTGAGTTTACCTGTGACCCCGGGAGTCTACCGATTGAGAGCCATGTCTGAGTCCTGTCAAAAGAACAAACTGGAGTACGTGGCTCGGAGGTGCAGCCAGCCAGTTTTTGAGGTAGACCAGATCCAGTATGCCAAGGAATCCTACGTTTAAAAAGCCTATCCCTCCTCTTTGTACTGTACGAAGTAAATACTGTAAAAACAGACATCTTGCTCATTCTTTGTAAGATTTACTTTCAAGAGACCAAGAATAAGCTAACTCTGCATGAACTTTTTTTTTCCTTGAGGCTCTCTTGAAGTGTCTGTCAGCTTGACATGTCATATTCTTTCATCACAAGAGGTGGTGGTGGGGAAGACCTGTGTATTATGTAAAAATGTAAGTCAATGTGCTGTACATAACCTGTTGTGTGGGAAAACTAGTTATTAGTTCATAGAGTGTTGTATTTGTATCCCTGAAAGGAAAATTAAAAGGTTGGCAGGTCCGAAACCTGTCCCACCATCCTTTTCTTTTTCGTATAGTCACAGACTCCATGCCATTTGTCATGTGTGTGTGCCAGGCTGATGCAATGCTTTGCTGATTGTCTCCATTAAGAAGTGGGCTTCTGCATTAAGAACTGGGGAAGAGCTGTTCTACCATCAAAGCCACTTCAGCACTCTTCCATAAACCCCCTATACCTGCTGCAATTCCCTCTTCCTGCTTGCCAGTGATGAGTATGAACTGACCACTAACCAGCATTAGCGTTGTATACCAAGCCTGGGTTTAGAGGGTCATTATGGGGATGTATCAAGTAAACCCCATGGGGCCTAAGGTGTGTTTAGTCTAAACAAACTGGACAGGCTAAGCAGGAAGAAAGAAAGAGCATCTTCAGGTTTGGTTTTATAAGGAGAAAAAAACCCCAAACAACAAAAACTCCTGTAAGGAAACATTCTGGATTCCAGCTTTAAATAGTTAAAGCTACAGCTCATTAAAAAAAACCCAAAACAAAACACAAAGGAAAGGAAAATAAGAGGTAGTCTCCTTATAACCTTGTAAAATTGACTGGAAGTGCAATGTATTTTTACATGTAGGAACTTGTTTTGGCTAGCACTTAGCTGTCCTTTTATGGCTCAGCATAGCCTTGAACCAGGAGCAGGGAGGCTTTTGTTTTTCTCCCGTGTAACTTCACTACAATAAAACATTTTTATGCATGAATGCTAAAATGTTCATTGTCTGTTTTTAAAACATTCAGGCCCTACATGTACTGTACCTACTTTTATAGTATTCTACAGGTATTGCAAGGTCTGCTTGAATGACATGGCACATCTAATTCTATCAGGAAGGAAAGGAATTAATCATCAGTATCACTGTTACCATTGTTGTAAGAGGCTGCAGGCTAGATTTTGAGAACAAGTCCCTCTCTGTCAGGAAAACAAGTTACACTGCCATGTAACAGCAGTTATCAGTGAGGTGGAGAGGAAGGTACAAAGAGGTGATGCTGCTGCTTCAAAAGCACAACAAATTCGAAAATAGCATGCCAGCATCCCAGGTATGATGTTTTCCAGGTGTAGGTGTTCACAGGACACAGAAAGGGGAAGGAGAGCACCTGGCCTGACATGAGAAATTATGTGAGAAGGACCATACTGGTAGGCTGCGACTAGAGAAAATGCCACCTCATTCAGCTCCTGAAGCAGTGGCACTCTGCTTCCAAGCATGCTGAATGAGACAGCTCTGCTGCCAGCTGCAAAAGGCACTTTTCATTTTCTAGAATCTGCAACTCCTGAGTCACAGAATAGGCAACGCTTGAGATCCTCCTGTCCTACCCCACTGCTCAAGCAGGTTGCCCAGGACCATGTGGCCAACCTGATGGCTTTTGAATACTTCCACAGATGGAGACTCTGCAACACCTTTGGCCAACCAGTTCCCACATTTGACCACCCACGCAGTAAAAAAGCGTATCCCTGCATTCAAGTGTAATTCCATGTGTTTCAATTTGTGCCTGTTGCCTCTTGTCCTCTACTGAGTGGGAATGACAGCTTGCTTTTGTAAAGAACACAAGCATCTTGCCCTCATGGGAGAACAAACATGAAGAGAATCCACGTGCAGAAGCCACAGGAAACATGAACTTCAGAATATAATCAAACAACACCACAGCTACTTCTTTGGTGACTCATTTTCTTTTGAGTGTAACAAGAGTATGGATCCCAAGAGGAGGAACTGCTTGTTTCGTGTTCTGTAACTATGCCAGAAAACCCAGGGAGAATAAGCGTGGTCACTTCACCAGAGATGAAGAAAGTCTCTAGGTCCAAGATGTCCTAAGGTAGACATGACAGTAATACTCAGAAAGCTTACATGGGCTATAAATATTCAGTATAGATGAGCCTAAATCTTCCCACTTCTGCATAAGAAAGCCTATTTGGAACTTCTTGTAAGGTGTTTCAATAGATGGAGAAAAAGCAAGAGAGGAGCTCTACACATTGCTAAAAAGCAAGGGGCAAGATGAAGGAGTTACACAGGAGTGGCCCAGTCTCCCTCCCCTGGCTCTTGCATTTCTTCAAGTCTGAGAAACACCAAGATTAAGCAAAATCTGGAAGTAAATGGACCCTAAAAGAGATTTACTTCCTCACTGACAGATAAAGATTTTCCCCCTCCATCTCTTAAGACTTTCCTGTTTAGTCAGCATTATTTTCATGTCATGTTCCTCCACAGAAGTGATTTCTCATCCATATAAGCTCCTGGAGATCCCAAAAGACTAGAATAACACAGAAAGCAGAGAGCTTTGCTTTATTACTTACTTACATGCCTTCAGCTCAGAAAACAGTTTCATCATGCTACTAGCGCACCCCATCACATTTAAAGATCCAGCCCAGCTATCCTGGCCTCCAAGAATAAGGCCCTTTAACTGCTATATCTAAAAAGTGAATTATCCAAGTGCCTTTGTCAAAGCTGCCTTTGACTCCTTAGACAGAAAAATCAAATACCCGTTTACTGCTGAGTCAGTTGGAGATTGATTTTGGCACAAGAGTTGAATGATGACAGTAAGCTTCCCATTCTCCACAGGTTACTCCATCATCACTATTGCATTGCTTGCTTCACACATACAATTTTCTAAACAGATTTCATGAAGACACTATAAACATACAAGGCATATGGGACCAGAATAGGGGGAAAAGTAGTATTAAAGCAGAAAATCCAAGCCACTGCCTTGTGAGGCAATGCTGGAATTAAAGATGTTGGTGCAGCCTGAACTCAGTTCCTTGTGCTTGCATCCTGCTGTTGTTTTCAGTCACATGATGCACTCTCTGTTCTTCCTCACAGGATGCACCTGCTCTGGGGAGGAACCAAGGTTGTGCAGCAAAGGAGAAAATTTTAATTCTGGTATTCCCCAGCACGGCTTGGCTGGCAGGGCACCCAGGCTTTGGACATATGTCTCTGTCTGATTTTCTGGGATTTGAAAGAGCTGACAGAAGAACAAAGGAGTTCCCTGTGGAGCAACACACTCCTCTCCTTCCTTCCCCATGTTCTGTACCAGGGAGTTGCAGACTCTTGTTCTCTGTCACTTGAATCAGGACAGCAACCTACAGCAAAAGCACATTATCATCAATTCTATGGCCAAACATTAGTGAATGCTAAGACATTCTGTCTGGCACTCAGGTGCAGACTGCAGACATAGACACTTGCATTTAGTTATCTATATGCAAGCATTTATGTGAGCCTGTGCCTCATCTTGTGCACAGTCTGCATTTGAGTATCTCTCTGGACTCCTGGGACTGAGTTGAGCACAGGTGGAGCACAGTTGCCTGAAAGTGGGTGCCTACCGTCATTTGGGTACCTTAGGGAACCCTGAGGAATTTTCTACGGCATCATAAGTGGATGCAGATCCAGATACCTAGGCAGCTGAATCCTTCCCTAAAATCTTCTCTGACTGCGATGGGAACTTAAACTCCCACCTCACATGTAGATAGATGCTACATTTAGATACCATGAATATAGGTCTCTATAACCTAGTGCTGACACTTTTACTGACAGCAAAGAAACAGTAAAACTTGGGATTTTAGGCTCCATCTTAGCCTTCAAGGGAAGCATCCTTGAGTAGGTATAGGCCCTCGTGCTTGCTTCCCTTCAGAGCTTGGGGCCTTCTGTTCTATCCCACCACAGAAAACCTTGACTCAGACATTCCTCTTCTCCACTCCTGGCTCCTCATCTCTGCCTCATTTTTATTGCCTCCCTATTCCCAGCCTGCTCCAGTTATTTACCTGTCAATTGAACAAAACTTAATCTATCCCTGTGGACTTGTTCTCAAAGTACCAATTTCATTTCTGGCTCCTCCATCCTTAGACCCACTTCTCTCAATCAGACAGTTTGTTTTCCAATTCTTCTACATTTTTCCCTTGTATCTGCACTGGTTATTCCAATAAGCTCCATCAACACTCATCTGGTCTCAGTCCCCAAACACACCTCCCTTGTTTTTGTCTCTGCAAATGCAGAAAATCAGAATAAGGACACATCTTTGCAAGCTACAAGAGAAAACGTACAATTCATAAAGTCCAGTGATGACCTCAGTCATAGCTGTAACTATGGAAAGCCTATAGGATGAAAATTCCATGGACAGAGGTCCTTCACTTTATGGGATTTCAGTAAGGGGTCTGCATATCTCTTGTGGGGAAGTATGCACTGTCAGCTACTTTGGAAGGATTTGGATTTGGAGCTAGGTTAAATAACAAGTCAAAATAAGCCATTTTTCCTTGTGCCTTACCGGAGCAATTCGCAAACTATGATGTTAGGGATATTTTTGGTAAATTGCTCACCTTCTCTCGGAAAAGGCATTGTCAAGTACATGATTTTTTTCTGCCTGTACAAGCAAGGTCTTGAGGAAGAAGCTTTCTCACTTGTCTGACCTCCTCTCCAAGCTGTTACCTGAAGGGCATTTCTTTCTGAGAACTGTGAAAACTAAAGAGATCATGAATCCTCCACACCTCAGGAAGAACAACTGCTAGCCACATAACAATGATGCACAAGAGAATTGTTACTTCCACGGTCACTTTCTGTAATATCTGCTGCAACATAGCCCAGGAAAGCTCCTCACTGGACATAGCCACACAACAGAAATGCTTCTCTACATAAAATTTTTTTTTCTGTATTTTCCTCCCATGATTGTTACCTGTATACCCCAGGCACAAGATGCAACACTGAGATTTCTGGTACAAACTGATGGCAAAAGTATTAATGGAAGGAATACCACCAACTTTATACTAACTAGTAGCTTGGAGTGTTTGTTATTGCTCACACTTTGTATTTGGCATTTATTCTTTATAACACAGGCACTTGGCTTTTTTTTTTCCAGGTGCACTTGGCTCTTCAGAGTTTCTTTTACTTCATCTAGTTTGATGAAACAGCATTTGCGATCTTCTTTGGACACTATGTAAATGGAGGACAAGACTGCATGCCCTACATTGACAAACATCGCTTGGAGTTCAACAGCTAGCGTTAGGGAAGGTAGGGCATCCTGTTTGTCACCCAGAACTCTGTTTCTGTTGGGGAGTGAACCACTCTGTAGGATGTGACTGTGCTCCACAATTCTGACTCCTAAAATATAGCAAAGAACTCGTGAAATTTTTTGTAATGGAATTGTGTATCTTCAGTCTTCTGCTTAGAAATAGATATCTATGTTTTCCTGTAGCACTACAGGCAAACTGGATGATTTTGGGATTCTGCTTGGACTATGTATACTTTTGCGTTAAAAAGCAATACTACTTTTAAAAGCTAACAGTAAAATTATTGTCTCATAACTCAGTTACATATTGCAGGGAGTTCTGCACAGACCATTTTTACTCTAATGTTCCCTCTTGTAATATTGCTATCAAATGTCTCCAACTACAACAGGAAAAAGTATCACAGCAGACAAAAAAACCCATCTGTATTATTTTTAGTATGGGAATGGGAGTACTTATGTCTCTACTGACTGTTCTGTTTTTGATGCTGATCCACCACAGGAGACCAAGTGGTGTGCTGCAGCACCACACCAGCACTGCTTATTCCCCCACTGACTCATTCTTCACCATACATTGCAAGTGACAATTTCACTGTCCCTTTGCACCCAGGCAGGTTACTTGACCCAGAGAACAAACTCTTTGCCATAGTGAGGCCAAGAGATTACAGCACTTGGCTATCACAGGAGTGAGCTCTAAAAAAATATAGGTAGGTGGCCCAGAATTCTGAAGGATAGCCTACAGTAGGTAAAAGGGTTCTCCAGTTAAGGAGCCACTGACATTCAGTGCCTCTTTTTCAGGACCCTCCAAGCTCAAGGGTTCCCTAGAGGAAGATGGCATTTTAGTTGCCAGGAATTTTATCCTCCTGCACCTGAATGTGTCCTGAGACACTTATTTCCAAAGGACTCTAGCAAAGAGAACCCCTTATTTAAAGAGGCCAAGAAAAACCAAACGCCAAGAACTCCATGATGATAACATTACCTTTTTTTTTTTCCACTTAAATCCATTAATTGATTCTCTCTCTCAAGAAAACTAGATGATTTCAAGTGTTTTTCATGCAATCCTACATTCCTGTTCAATGTAAATCATGCCTGTGGTAACAGGTGCATGAGCTGTTTCACCTGCCTACTAAGACATGTTCAAGACAGCAGGCCTCCTCCTCCACTGCTCTGCAGGCTCAGGGGGCACTGAGAGCTGTGTGAAGGAGGCATGCCCTCTGCATGGAAAATATGCCTGTCTCAGATGGAAAGCAGCATAGAAACTCAGTCACCAAGTTAAGTTGGAAACTCAGGCACAAAGCTAACCAAGTTCACTTTGAAGCTGGCTCGGTTGGCTGTCCAACACAGAAAGCATCTCATGTCCATAACTGATCATGTCCAGCTGCAAAATTCAGGTGATTAAAACATGCTGCTACCCTGCTAGCATTAGCCAGATAGCAGTTACTGTGGCTATTGTGTGTCTCCACAAGGACAATTTCTGACTACAGGAAAAGGAAATTCACCTCGGTTAGGCGCTCTGGTTACATTTTTCTCTGAATTTTGTGAGCAGTCAGTCCTTATCACATGTGTCATCAGAACAGAGTAAAAACTTCAGAGGAACTTCTGAAGGCTAAAAATTCAGAAGAGGAATTAACTTTTAAAATAAAAAGTCTGACAATAATAGAGAGAAAAATCCATGGGAAAAAGGCAGCCACTGTTGGGAGTGATATAATCCTCTTATGGACAGCTGACTCCATATACATAGCCAATTGCTAGTCCCTGTGGATGCTGGGTAAACAACTGGTTTTCCTGCCTCTCTGTTACTCAGAAATGCCAATTATCTTTTTTTTCCTTTAATCTAACATATTGCTTTTATTGTTTTAAATTAGTCTTTTCTATTTGCTGCGATAAATATACCAATTTAAAACTCACTTCTGAGTAAGCCCATTCCAAATTCTTGGTGTTCTTCTACAAGGGGAGAGCACGTAAGTCGGAACAAGTGGTTCACAAATCTCAGAAAGGGTTGACTCCATTGAGCTCTGGGTAATAATACCAAAAGGTTTCTATGACGGTTTTCACACTTTCTAAATAGAACATGCTCTTTAGCCAACCAGCTATTTACAGAACTGATCCAACGGCTGCTGTAAACTCTTCCTTCCTACAACCCACAAACCTCACACTAATTTCCTTGACAGATTCTACAGTCCACATTCAAGCCCTGCACCTTCACTATCACATAGGCCAAAATTATAAAACTGTATTTTTAAAAACTGTTAAGGCTAAACCCAAGCAGATTCCCATACAGATGATCAGAGAAGATGCTCTTATGGAAAACAGTAGAGATTTGTCTGCTTTTCCACATGCCTGCTGTGCAGTCTTCGGCTATGCAGTTCAACCTTGTCTTAGGTAGGGTATAGCCTGCCTACTTCCTCCATGCACTGAGGAAAAAGTTTCCTCATTCACCTCCTCTCCCCAGGTGTGAATTCTGTTTCTCTATCACTTTACACAGCAAGTGCCCCTGCACAGCTTTGCCTGTGGTTCACTTACCAGCTTTCTTTAGCATAACTGGTCATGAGGTCAGAAAGTAACAACAGTATCATTCAAGAACTTTGCAGAGTGCTTTACTCCAAGGAGTACACAATGATACCTGATACGATATGCAGTTGCACACCCATCTCATGAGCTATAGACACCAGATGACATGGCATTTGAGAAGTCTTTGGGTGTGTGAAAAAGCAGAGCAGTCACTAGTTCTCCATAGGGGATCAGGGAAGATGGTCTGGAGGTAAAGACTGGAGACTTGGAGTAGGTTATTCAACATCAGGGTCTGCATCAGGGTCTGCTTTTATCACAGGCCTGATGCCCAGTGCAGTTCTTGGGCTGTGCAGTTTAACTCCAGTAAAGCACAGATGATACTGCTCTGTCGCGCAGGGATGTGATAAAGGGCAATTTATTTCAGGATGGACAAACACCAAGCCTGCAGCGAAGGGGCAACAGAAGCAAATCAGTCTTGTTCCTTACTCTTCAAGTTTAGTGCAGTTGAACAACTGCCATCAGTACAGGGAGATGCAAAATAAGGCAGAGCTTCCTGGGGCAAAAGGAAGGCACTGGGAGAGCGCTGTTCAAGAAGGGAGAGGTAAGAAGGGGCTAGACAGGGATTACCAGCACACAGGCTATTTGTACTTAAGTAGGAGGTCACCAAACAATTGATTTT
Organism: Nestor notabilis; assembly: GCF_000696875.1. Classification (NCBI taxonomy): domain Eukaryota; kingdom Metazoa; phylum Chordata; class Aves; order Psittaciformes; family Psittacidae; genus Nestor; species Nestor notabilis. The sequence continues at coordinate 9,870 of NW_009940239.1, forward strand.
CCAGTTAGCAGTTTAATGAATGATAGTTTAAAATCAAGCGTGCACTGCTCCACCCTCTAAGGTGCTTTCTCATCTGTCCATAATTCTTTCTAGATGCTGGCTAGGGCAAGAATGCAAGCCATGAGAGGCAGCATGTCACACTGAAAAACAGAGCTTATGAGGGACATGGAGGAAAGGGAACATAGGGAAAATGGTGTTAAGAGTCAGAGATGAAGTGATAGAGGGAAGCAGGACTGTTAATTATGGCTGGAAATTGTGAACAACAAAATCTGAGTTTTAAGTAGTGTTGGAGAAGTCAAGGCCCTCAGAACTGGAATATCCCAGTCCTGCCCAACCCCACAAGCTCAGGATGGGCGTCAAGAGGAAGCTGTGCTGCTACAGAGAGAAGGAAGTTTAATAATTTTGGCTTGAAGACATGAGTGATAGGATCTGTATTTTTTTTTTTTTTCTATTCACAATTACATATCAAGATTAACAACCCTACTTAAAAAAATATTGATGCCACCTTAGGGACTCAAGTTTAGCTCAGGTATTTATTTTTCCTTCTAGTCTCTCATATGTCAAAACTCTCAGGCTGGCACATATTTTTTAAAACTAAGGCATTGATTAGCAGCAGCATGATGCTTCCTAGGATTTTAAAGGCTACCTCAAGCACCTCCATCTCTGAAGGCACCTCAGACCTTTCTTAGCTGCCATATGGGAGATGAGCTGATTCATTCCTCACTTCCCAGTACTTACTGTGCATCTGGGTGGGATGAGGAGAAGAATTGAAAGGATGTAAACCCCATGGGTTGAGATAAGAACAGTCCAATAACTAAAGTATAATATAAAACTACTACCACCGATAATAATAATGCTAAGGGAAATAATAAGGGGAGAGAATATGAAATTAAAAGGGGAAAAGAAAACGATAAACACAAGTGATGCACAATGCAATTACTCACCACCCGCCAACCAGTACCGAGCCCGGCCCAAGCAGCGATCTGGGCCTTCTGGGTAACTCCCCCCAGTTTATTTACTGAGCATGATGTGCTGTGGTATGGAATACCCCTTTGGCCAGTCTCTGCTTCCTTCTGGCTTCTTGGCTCACTGGAAGAGTATGAGACTGAAAAGTCCTTGATCAGGGTAAGTGCTACTGAGCAACAACTAAAACACTGGTGTGTTATCAGCATTGTTCTCAGACTAAAGTCAAACCACAGCACTGCACCAGCTACTAGGAAGGAGAAAAATAACTGTTACAGCTCATACCAGGACAGATGGGAATTATACTTGAACCAAAGATTTCAGAAACAAAGGGCATGGATTATTCTATATACTTGGTCTTGCCAAAGTAATCAAGATATATCACTACCTACACAGGTTAAAAAAAAGCTGTCACTGTATCAGTAACTCTTATTTGCTTTCATGTTACCCTTAATAGAATTTTTTCATGCAACCTGAAAACGCATTCTCAAAGCCAACTGTATCCTGGGCTGCATCAAAAGAAGCATGACCAGCAGGTCAAAGGAGGTGATCCTGCCCCTGTACTCTACTCTCGTGAGAGCTCACTTGGAGTATTGTGTGCAGTCCTGGTGTCCTCAACATAAAAAGGACATGGAGCTGTTGGAGCAAGTCCAGA
>NW_009940239.1:11789-12257 GCF_000696875.1 Nestor notabilis
GTGTTCAAGGCCAGATTGGACAGAGCCTTGGGCGACATAGTTTAGTGTGTGGTGTCCCTGCTCATGGCAGGGGGGTTGGAACTAGATGATCTTAAGGTCCTTTCCAACCCTGACTATTCTATGATTCTATGATTTGTCACGACAGGGAGTGCAGCTCACGATGGATGGGATGGCATACTGAGAGCCCATCTCGCACTCCCATCTTCCATCATACGATACCTTTACACCATCCAAAGCTGCTGCTTGCGTGGAAAAGCAGAATTAGGAGCGCAGCTGCCTTTCTGGACACCCGTACTTCCACCACAGCACGCCATCCAACAGGTTTCTGTGATGCCCCAGCCAATTTTAGATCCCCAGTGGCCGTGCAGATAGATCGGGTTAAGGCACGGTCAGTTTAACCGGGAGCATTCCAGTCCCTGAGGAGCCCGCGCAGAAGCGGAAGAAGGACGCTGACACCTGTGGGTTACA
>NW_009940240.1:0-15945 GCF_000696875.1 Nestor notabilis
AGAGCGCGCTGCGGGGCCCGGCGGGACGGCCCCGCTCCTAGAAGGGTGCTCAGCCGGCGAGGCCACTGCGGGCAAGCAAATGAGCCCCTGCGCTCAGGACACCCTGCCTTGAACGAGCGAAAGGTTCAAAGGTACCTGAGCAAAGCCCTGAACAGCCTCAAAGCACCCTCAGTTCAATGGTGCCCGGGTGCATCAGCACTTTCCAGGTGCTTAAGTCCAGCTCTCCAGGACCGATCCTGCATTCATAAAGCATCAGGAAGAGTTTCAGAGGAAAATGGGATATGCAGTACATATTGCCATGAAGAAATTGAACAACTCACAAAGCCAATATTAAGCAAAGCATCAGTGATCAGAATCATCCTCTGCTGGAGCTCAGGTGTTCGCTACAGGAGTTCTGGGCTTGTTACTCCCACTGAAGCCAAATTGGAGCTGGACATGGATTCCTATAGCTGCCAAATAAGGTTGCCCCACGGGTTTTCTGTTAAGAAAACAAGACCTGGGTACTTGAAGCAGATGAGCACTCTGCTCGTCCGGGATGTCACAGTGTTTGTGTCCACTGGGATCCTATGTGTGGGTGTTGATGGGAGGCAGCAGGGTTTGGTATGTGCTCCTGCAGAATGTAAAGGACTTAGAAGACAATACCAGCATGCTGAAATAAAGAAAAAAAAAAAAAAAAAAAGAATGTTTATTGGCCCTAACACAGTCTCTTCAGCCATCTTCTGCAGAGAGAACGCTGATAAAGAAACAAAATTAATATTTTGTTTATGACAAATAGCAATAAGAATATTTTGTCCGAGGTGGGTGGCCAAACCAATTTTTGCAAATCTGATGCCAAGTCTATAATTTGTCTTCTTTTCTTCCTGCCTCCAGTGGATCTGGTACATAGGAAAGTCTGTCACTGTTGCACAAGCTAGATCTGTGCATCGAGCTGCCATGCATGTGCAGAGATCTACATGAGAGACAGGGGTATTAGGGAGCCCAGCCTGATCCATCATGGGGACTACAGAAATTAGTCCAGATAAATGATGCTTTAAAGTAGCACTTCACTCGCAAAATTCTATAATCAGTGGCTAATGGTGAATGAGAAGTATTTGTAGCTGTTTCTAATAGTAGCATAATGTCTATTACTTGCAGTGCAATTTGCACCTTAGCAACAAATTCTGATAGGCTTTTATATCTGATGAGGCTTTTGTATTATGCTTCAGATACTTAGGCAGAATTTGTATTATTTTCTTCATGAAGTATATTGTGGAGCCAGCTGCAAGGATAGCAGGAAGAGGTAAAAGAAGTACTTTGTCTCAGCTGTGTCAATCCTCAACTTAGTAATTGCTATTTGTTCTAGCACAGAGGGATGACAAAAAGTAAACTAGAGGAGACCAGTGGATTACCAGTTTGCCAACAAAGCTCTGCATCTGCTTATCAGAAAAAGACTTGTAGACCATAAAGCTGCCTGCACTGAAAGTAAACGGGAAAAGGAAGGGTCAAAACACAGGTTGCTGTCCACCCCACTACAAGTATAACATTATGTGTGTTGCTATAGATCCCAGTTCAGGGGAACACATGAGCACAAGCTTATGTGCAACTCTACAGGTGTCCATACTGAACTAGAGAGACCTTTCATCTCATTCACTAGAGCATTTGTTATCTGAAGTAATGGGAAAATACAACCTGGGTATGATCGTGCAGTGTGAGGCAAAAAGAGGGTGTACTAGAACTGTGTGAAAACTAAGTACCATTTCCTTCCACCTACTACTAACAAGTTTGTTTGTAACTATTCTGCATGCATAGCAATTTTGTTTTGGTGCTCACAAAAGGAAATCTGCAACTCAGAAAGATCTAGTTATAATGCTTTTTTAGAAGAAAGATGAGGTTGATCTGAGGGGAGGTAACATAATTGTAAGTGTCATCCATCATGAAAAAATATGTTATTTTGTTGAGAAGAATTTGTTTATGTTGCTGTTGTATTATAGTCCCAGTCACAGCATCTTTTCTTACACCAGAATATATAGTACTGAGCCCATCAAAATAAATGCCCCAGTCCAGTTCTGAAAACAGCCTGCTTACCTCTGAATCCTCTCTCCAGTGTGGCTGGAGGCCAGGGTGGCCATTCATTTCAGTGCACTTGAGTGTGTGTGTGCTTGCAGATCTGGGGCTCAGGAGAAAATTCAAGCCAGAGAGAGACACATAAAATTACATTCTTTCTTGTTTGCCGGTTTGCAGATCTCATCAAGGGTTCGTATGTGGTAGTTCAGTGGCACAGTGTCTGCATCCAGGGCTGACTATGGGGTCTAATGCAAAAACAAAGTAGGCAGCTGTAAAGGGCAACACACAGCTGGCTGCAGGAGCAGCTAAGCTCTGTGTTTGTGGGGCAGTACAAATTCAATTTTGCTCAGCTTGCTGCTGAATCTCCAGCTGCTCTGCCTGGTTTGCAAACACAGGGGAGGCGTGTTTCTGCTTCAGCTAGAAAACACAGCTAGAAAACTGTTTCTGCTGTCCCATTTTATTCACACGTTTGATACATAGGCAAAAGCCAAGGATTTTGAGATTTCCCAGGAGTGAGATAAATACCCATCCTCCGCCCCATGAGCCTTCAGATACTGTAATGAAGCTTTTGGTAGGAAAACTTTGGTTGCTTTCTGCTCCAAACAGCTCAGCTTTGATAAATGCAGCAGGATTGATCTGTGCTGTGCATCCCTTAACTGAGTAACGATGTATAATCCTCCCTGGAACAGAACATTTACATTCCACTGACCTAGTTGAAAAAATACATTAATTTTAATTTATGTAAAATTCTCCCAATAGAAGTGTGAGAGGAGAGATGCTTTGTCTTATTTGCAGACTTTGCCTGCTTGGAGGTAGAAGTGAAGTTCAACTTTTTAATCAGGATTTTTTAAAATGCTGAAGCTCTTCAATGGGTGGCTTGTTCATGTGAATACAGGTACAGCTTCATTACCTCCCATTTTAGCTCACAGGATCACAAATAAAAAATCTGCCATCAACCTGCCCCCAGGGCAGTGGGACCAAGAGGCATTTTAACACAAGAGAGAAAGCAGTGATTTCACCCAGATGCCTCATTTCAAGTCCCCGTGTTGCACACCTCTGCGGAGGCTGATGACATAGCACAGGGATTGAGGAACTTTGTTGCTGAGGGAGGAGGTTAATGATGCATCTTCTGACATCAGCTGGCCTGAAAAGCCCAGAGAGCATTGTTAGCCCACAGCCTAGCCCTGGTGCTGCAGTGCCCATAAAGGAAAAATGGCCAGTAACCTTTGTGAGAGTGGGTTGTGCAGCCCAAAGTTTGGCTGTAGGTCACTCCATCTGTCTCAGTGAGTCAAACACCACAAGTATATATACAAAAGATACTGCGCGTGGTTTTGTATTGCTTCAGCATGGAAAAACAGATGAAAGATGTCTCATGATAAAATTCCCTTTAGTTAGAATTACTAAAGGTCTCGACTCGGCAATGGTGTCCCTACTCCAGCCAGGCAGCCTTGTTTCCACATGGGAGGTTGTCAGGGCAAGGAAGTGGCAGGAGTCAGCATTACTTGCTCAGCAGGCTCTTTGGTTGCTACCAATATTACTATAGCCAGTGGGACATAAGAAGGTTTTAGTACAACAGCCTAGGATCAGGGGAGCACAATGATGTCCAAGTCATCTTTTTGTTCCTTTCTTAACACCTGCATAAAGAGTAAATTTGGGGCAGGCAAGCATGGAGTCCTTGCCCTATCCCTGGAGGCTCAAAGCCAGCCCACTTTACTCATACGGGCATCCCAGCTGTGGCTGAGGGGACTCCTTTTTTTCTGCTCAAAGCAGGAGCTCCATGAGCCTCAGCAACACCACGGGTCTCCATAGGAGCCTGTATGCAGCCTGAGTGGAGATGTTCAGACCCAGATTCTGCCATGAGTCCTGGTCTCAGAAACATCATATGCAGCCTGTGCTCACAAAGTATTGCTTCACAGCATGTTGTCTCGTGCAGTCCTTGACAAAAGTTGCCATGTGAACACAGGAACCAGGACTTCAGCAAGCAAGACATTAAAAAAAACCCCAAATATAAAACATACAAAAAAATACAACAACTTCTTACCTCTCCATATCATAGACATCATGTAGTACTCCTGCTGTTTACAGTCTCACACCACTCTCTGGTTCAAAATCATTTCTGTTACAACTCCAGGAATAAGAAAAAATTCCCTTGTACTTGCAAGTAAGCATCTGTGTCTAATGGAGATATCGCAGGGATGAATTTGATTGCAAACGTGTAAGGGCAAGAGCCACCGTGCTTTCAGGAGGCCAGTGCCCACCTGACATGATATTTTTTCTTGGTTGCTGGTATCTTTAGCTTACAGTAAAGCTCATTTCAGATGGAAAGTATTGTAGATGTTTTGCTCATTACCAACGGAAATGTGGTGATGTGTTCTCAGTAAGGCTCTGAATGTGCTTATCTCCAGCTTTTTAAGGACACGTTCATATTGCTGAAGGAGGGCAATCCCTACACTAGGCTGCAGCTGCTGAGAGAGATATAGTATCGTAAAATGCAGACAGCGATTTATGGCAATAGAGAAACTTGTCTTTTTTCCCAGCCAGAAAGCAGTCGTTTTGCATTCTACCTTATGCAACATGAAAAAGCTATTACGGAAAGTAACCTTTCCCTGTTTTCTGATAAATGGATACCAGGAACATCAGGGGTACAGTATCAGGCATTATAAATAATGAAAGGCTAGGAAAGGAGGAGGAATATTGTCCACAAAAAGAAGTGCCCCATCAGCTCCCCAAACATTTCCAAGATTTATCTGGCAATGAAACCAGCAATATTCACTTCAAACATTAGAACCCAATTGTCAGCTTTTCAGGCCTAGATAACTCACAAGCTGTCAGATCTCCTTCCAAACACACAAACACCCCCACAGATTTGTCTTTTTCTGCAGCTGGACTATGACAGTCTTAAAGCAAACGTTGAGGGAGAGATAAATGGCTATGTAATGATATAACTTTAGCTAAGAAGATAGAAAAGAGAAATAAATAAGAAATAACAATGAAACAATGTGCATCTCTGTACAATTTAGGATTTGGAGGACTGTGGAAGAACAGAAGGAATTTTATCAACCATTCTTCCAGGTATAGAAGTGTTGAGAAGAGAGCAGTGCCGATCACTAGCCTGAGTAGCCAAGGCATGGTAAAAGCAGTCCTCAGGTGGAAATGTCCTTTCAACAGAAAAGCAGCACAGACATGAGTGTCCCACCTTTGTCAACCAGGTAGGATTGTTTCAAACGGGGGCCCTGCACCAGATCCTGTTCTTTGTGCAGGGTCTTTACCAGTGTGAGCAACTTGGCGCACCAAACTGGAGGTGCTGCTAAATGCATTTGGAATGAATAAGAGAGAGATCTATCAGGAGCCTGCAAGGCTTGTTATATCAGCTGAATTGGCATGGTGTGATCCCAGAACATGTAGGAACAAAAGCTGTTCCTGAACTGGTTTTGTTGCTTAACATTTATGTGCCACCTCTAGGACAAGCTTGGTTGAATTCTACTAAGGATTTCTGACATGGTAGCCTCACTGTCTTGGTGCAGATGCATTAGTTTTTTCCTTCTTTTCTTCCTCTTACTTTGGTTTATATTTATGCAAGCACACTTGCCAGAAACAACTTGAGACTAAAATAAAGCTCCTTTTCTTTGTAAGAATTAGTCATTAACTGTCCAGTTATTATTTTCTGGACCATTTAGGTAACTCATGTTCCAGCTAATGGGTAATTATTGTCAGTTCAGCTGTGTCACATTGTGTCATTTTTGTTTCTTGATTGGGTGAATAAGACCTTTAAATGGGATGTAGGGAGTAATGAATACCCTGTTCATACAGTAGAGTAACTCTTGGTTTTGTGTGTGACTGACTATGCAAACAAGATTACATCCGGGCCAGTGCAGCCAGCCACCATGGGATGAGTGCAGCACACCAGTTGCATGGGGGAAAAGTGGAGTTGTTTGAAAATGCCATTGCAGATCTCATCCAAATGCTTTGAATGAAACATCCCCCTTTTACAAAGCTTTTTGAAGAAAAAAACTAACTGACCCTACAAAATGATCAGCACTATCACATATGGTTTATTACTTTCTTAGCAGTGACTTTTTAAAACCTTTAAAACACATGTTGCTACCACTGGACTGAGTCTGCTTTTGTTGCCTGCATGCCTTTCGCAGGAGTATCTATTATCAAAAAACAAGTAAAAATAAAGAAAACCACAGAAAAACAATTTTAAATTTAACAAATTGAACAATTGAAAATTGAACAAATTCAGAAGTTTGGCTGGTTGGTTGATTTTATTTTCTCTAAAATTTCTTTTACATATTAATGTACAAGCATGCCTATCAACAACTCAGCATTATTTTTGCAACTGTAGTACACAGAAGCCTTAATACACCAGGACCTCATTCTCCTTTGCTTTAGTCTTCGGTATGGACTGAGCTTCAGTCATGAAAATCTATTTCTCCAACAATTAGAAAGGAGAGGGGAAAATTTTCTAGACATACCTGAAAAAAGAAGTAGTGTACGGATCAGGAGCATAGATCCAGCAGCATATGGGTTCTTTCACAAATATTTACAAATGCTCTTTGCAGTGTTCAGGCAGCCCTAATCACCAGTACAAAAGCTGTATCAGCCTGGTGTTTAGCAACCGTGGTGAGCATTAAGTCTGAATGCTTGTTCACTCTGGAGAGATTGCTTGGTAGTGGGCATACTGATTTGCAGGCAGAAGATTTAGATAATACATTTCCAGGAAGGCTTGTAGAAAAAATAAGTTCTGATTGCTGTGTATTTGACATGAAAGAAGGCTGCACTTTGTTTGGTTGCATCTGCATTTTACACATCAGAACCTGAATAGCTTTCCCTTAAAAACTACCATTTGCCAGACTTCACACTGTTCTGCTTCAGGCTGATGTAAGAAAGGCAGGATGGTGTAGAAAATAATTTTATCAGTGCAACCGATACAGTTGGAAAAAGCAGGTAAGATCTTGAACACACAGATTGTACTTTAGGTCTGGAACAGGCATCAAGCTTTGAGCTGAGTTTAATTTAGTTATGATAATCAACAAAACAACAGTGCTGCCTGACTACGTGCAAAGGCTGGTTGGTACCCATGGAGCAGGTGAATGGAGTGAGTTGCTGAGTTGGTAATACCTGCTCTCCAGCAGAGAGATTTTTATAGGTAGGTGAGCTAACCTGTTAAGTACACGTTATCTACCAGTGACAAGGAAAATGGAACAGATCCTTCACAGTGTTACATCAAGCAGATTATATTAAGTGCATCTGGTCAATGATACACATCCAAGCTCTCTGACATGTCTCTCAAATGCCAAGATGTTTATTCAAAACAAGATTGTGGGGCAGAATGAAAGACCAGTGGGAATATATGTGGCTGATATCGATCCAGTTAGGAGCTTGCTATAAAGCTAAATACAATAAGCTTCCAGTGAGTTCAGCTGTCTGTCTCTGTGTCCCAGGCCTTCAGTGCTGCTGTCTGTTAGCAAGACTTTTACCTTGGGGTGAGCTGCTAAAAAGGCTTAAACTGCTCTGAGTCAGGGCTCCAGGTCCCTCCTAGTGATCCTCCTCTGCTCTTCTGCACCAGAATGCCTTCTGTATGGGTCCTTCTCTTTGTATTTCTGTTTGTCACTGATTGATATTATTTCTATCATTATCTTGCTACCAGCTCTTATTTAGAAGTAGAGGAAAATAGAATTTTTCACCCATATGTTTATCTTGCTAATGGGAATTATCTGAATAGAAAATGAGCACAAGCACCACTCATTTACCATGAAAAAAGCAAGCTGGAAAGCATCAGATGCAATGAATGAACTCCTCTTGCTAATGGCTGACTGGCCTTGTTATTAATATAGATATAATAACGTTAAGCTTCTCTATTAAGTCAGCAGACCGGGGCTATTGGTTACACTTCATTTCAAAGAAACAGGCTCATTTTTCAATTACATTGTCATTCACAGTGTCTTGAAGTGCCTGGAAAATGCAAGAAGTTCAAGAACGTCTCACTGAGGATGCTGCAAAGTTTCACTAAAACAAAAAATTCAGTACAGAAAGAACACATTTGCTGGCTTGTGATACACTCCTTCCCTGTTCCCAGATGCAGGGAAGTGATTACACCCATGCAGATTGGGAACCTAAGTCCGTAATGGATAAAGTTCAAAGTAAGCAAAGATCATCCTGAGGACATGATTAAAGTTGTCTGCTTAAAATCCTCTGCCAGCATCCTCCAAACTCTGAGTTACCCAAGCATGCTCAGCAGTCACATACTGGTGTGCAGCTGCTATTTTGGAGTGCCTGGTGGGGTGAGGTTAGAGCATCTTTATCCCTCCCTTGTGCCTCTGTGCCCCTGGTGCAAGCACTAGGTCCATTTTCAGTCCCTACTTATTGCTGGGGTATAGACCAGCTGTAGCCCTTCCTGGGGCTGCTGGCCATCCAGGGAGAGCAGGGCAGCAGCACCCTCATGTCCCTCAAATGTCTGAGTGTGCTGGGAGACAGTGTTACCCTAATAATGCTCTTGGAAAGTAATGAAAGCAAAATACAGCCCATGCTGTTTGTATCTGGATCACTATACATACACACTGTACATACCTGAGGCTCCAGCTTTGCCCAGGTCTCAGCAGCACTATTGCCTTTTCTTGCTCTGCACACAGCTGCAGGGATTGGCTTTCAGCTTGTCTCATGATGCCCCTTCAGGAGGGAAGCAGAATCTTCTTCCTTCTCAGCGTCCTTGTTTTCGTCTGTTCAAGTTAGTGATGTTTTGACATCTAAGAGCTGGGAATCCCAGAGAATGCTGTATTCTCTCAGCTGGAAATCTTGTGCAAAGGAGACAGTTAATGGTTGTCTAAGAGGGTGAAGCATGACAGTGGAAGGACCAGTTGGCTCCAACTTAAGCAGCGAAGACAAATGTAGTGGTGGTTGGCAGGAGGAGAGCATTTCCCTTGCCAGCACCCTCCCTTTGCCATTGCTTGGGGCACCAGACCTCACATGAGGCCTTGCTGGGCTTCCTCAGACGTCTTGGATATGTGTATTACCAGGGTGTTAGGGGATGCCTTCCTCTCACTATCGCTGGCAGAGGAGCTTGGCCCATATCCTCACAGCTACTGCCTTACCCTCATTTAATTTCAGTAGCTGTAGCTTCCCACATACTTTTCCTCTTTTCTCTCAGCTGAAACTCAGGCCACACTAAACTGCTGCAAACCCCTTAGTTGCCTTTGGGGTCCCAGCCTCTGGGCACAGCTAAGAGCTTCACATACGTTTTGCAAGATGTAAAACAATACTAATAATATAACTAATAATATGTGAGGAGACAGTGTGTGCTTTCTCACAGTGTGGCAATTGGAGGCAAATCCACCCATTTTTCTGCTTTTGAAGTCTCCTGTGCACAGCTGCACATTGCCTGCTCCTCCAAGACACCCACTAACCTCTGAGAGGGGAGAAATTGCTTTTGCCTCACAGCCAGGAATCAACAAAGATCTATTCCCTAGTTCTCACTGAGAGAAACCTCCTCCAAGGGCCTGTTGGAGGTACCAAGCAATACAGAATGGCCCCATGGTGGTACAGAACAAAGGAGCTCCACTAATGGAGACAAGGTGCTCTGTGAAAGGTCCAAGCACTCAGTCCAAGGAGCAAAAAGCAACCACCTATTCTCTAATTCCCTTTTTCTGAGTCTCCTGAGTCCCACCCCAGTTGCACAAGTTGGCTTTATCCTTATACTTACACCTGTACCTCCAAGACAGCCAAGTGCTTTCTAAAGCTAAAGCTGTGGTTACTCCCCCACAGCGCAGAAGGAAGAGACCAAACTTTGAGAAACTGTCGGACAAGGCACAAGTTGAAACCTGAAATTGATCCAGTTGCACAGCATATCCATCGAGCATTTATTCTTTGCAAACATCCACTGCAAGTACAAAAATTAAATATCTGCTCTACACTATTTGGGAGACCCAAGGTCGTGGTGGGGGGTGTCAACCGTTTGTGGCTGATCAAAAGTGGTTCAGTTTCTCTCTAACACTTTCTTGCTCACTTTGTATTGCACCAGTGAGACAGCTCATCTCCTGCCAGCATGGAGGTAGTGATTTATTACTCACACTGTGAGTAGGGACAGGGCCTAAGGTATGTCCCTTATTCTCCAATCTGTTTGTATTTCATCTACAGTGATGGGTACTGCACTGCAGACATGAACACACCTTTGCCTGGCATCCAGCTCTGTAGGATTTACAGTAAGAGACCTGGTCCCAGGCAGTGGGGGCTGTTGGTCTGCCAGTGATTCCCTTTCATTTGGAGGTGTGGGGGTGCCTATGATAACACTGAGTATCTCTGACACTCAGAGCAAAGCACTAGCTGCAGAGAACAGCCAGTGACATTTCCCCTCCCTGATTAGGAAGAAGCAGCCTTTTGAATTTGAAAGTGACTGATACTCATGACCTTTTCCTTTTAGAAGTGAAGGACTGTCTTTAAAACATCTCTGTCTGAGTGTGGGGATGTGCAGCAAGCTGAGCTGCTCTTGAAAACAGGACTTGAAAGGACTTCACTTCCCAGGGTCTTGGACTGGGACCAAGAGCTTACCCTGCGAAGGGAGAGGAGTTGGGGATTCGCTCAGTCAGGGTTGGAAATAACACATGAGGGATTACAGGTAGGCAGTTGCACTTTCTGTCTTGCTCAGCTGTGCCAAACACCAGGGCACCCCACAACACAGGCTGGTGATGGCAAGAGGGATGGCTGGCTGGAGGAGAGCTGCCAGAGCTCAAGTGCAGGTCCCACCTCAGGACTGCGGGGGAGGACATGCCCCAGTGCCAGCTGAGTAACAGTAGCATGTAGCTTGCTGTCCTCCCAGTGTGCCTTGTGTTGGCATTGTGTAGTGGGAAGCGTTTCACCCACTGGGAACGTTTTGAGAGCTAATGCTGACACCAGCTTGTCCCACTAAGAGACTTGAAACCCCCATAGCTGCCATGAGCATTTGGGTGGATGAAGCCATGTTCTGCAGATCCACCGATCTGTTGTAGTCTGCAACGTGTGTCCTGCATGGGGAGCATGTGTGCTTGATGCAGAAAATGCTTCCTTAGCACAGATGAAAAATCAGATGAAGATAAAATGTATCTCCATGCACAAACTTATAAAGACAACATACACAACTGAGCAAGGGGGTGGAGATTTTTAATCACAGCTACAGTGCTCTTTCTTAGTTTCCTACGTATCTGTAAGTAAACAAATATCTGGCAGACCGGGGTCTGATTTCAGTACCTTGTCGGAAATTGCAATGCCAGGATTATTGCCTGGAGCTTTATCAAAATTACAGCAAGATACAATTCTTGATTAAATGAAGAATTAAATGATTAAAAAATAACAAACAAAAAATAGAACCTAAGAGCCAGAGATGATCATAGTAATCTTACGATCAGAGTGAAACTTTTAAGCTTCAAAATGATGATGCTATAGGAAGGTTGGTAATTCAGTGCAACATAAAAATGTCTGCTCATTGTTACAGCATTATTCTAATCATTATCACTAGTAATGCCTAAACCACTGCAGAGTTTGTTTTCTGTCTACATAGTGGAGGGGAAGACCTGAGAATTGCAGACCCACAGCTGAGAGTTAAATTAGGCTGAAGACATTTTTACAGCTTTTGGCTTCTTTTAGTGTACCTCCTTTTGTGTGGATGTTCTTTTCAAAGCCGGAGCTCTGCAGCTATAGTAGTCACTGAGAAAAATCCAAGGAAACTTTCTCAAATACATGCATTAGTCCTGAGGCTCGTTTGAGGCTGTTGTACCTACTTAGGCAGTGTTTGAAGAGCTTTCAGATCATACTGAATTCATGCATGCTACTTCATTTAAACACACGGATATGCCATTTTTCGGTGCCTAATCATGAGCTCTCCTATTTTGTTTTGCCCACCGAACGGGAAAGTACTCAGGATCAGTCTGACCCCTTTCACACTGCCATTATGAGAGAATAAGAACTCCTACTTTGATGAACTCCCACAGGGATGACACCTCAGGATGGACTGTTTGGTGCAGTGAGCAGCACCCAAGGGGTTAATCCAGGGACTGTGGTGCCCAGCCAGGGGGCAGCACAGCAGAGGGGCAGCATGTGGCTCTGCCTGTGAGCCCCCCACCTCAGTCTGGGCTGCAGCTACCACGGGGTCCCAACCCTGCAGTAGGGCAGGGGGCTTTCTGAGCTCGTCTATCCCTTGATTCATCCATCCACCGACCTTTGCAAAGAGACGAAGGGATGACAGGCTGTTTAGTGCAAATAATATAGATAATATTAGGGCTTTTCAGAAGATGGGGGTTATGGCGAGGACTTTTGCAAGCATGGAGGAGAGCGTGTATATTGATAGACGCATCAGTTGCTGAAATTCACAGCAAATAATGGTTCTTACTTCCAGCAGGCTTCCCATTTAGATACATTTTAATGTAAATAAGTTTTTCAACTCCACCACCTCCTTGTCCCAGTGACGGGTCTTAACATGCTCCCATACAGCTTTTGGGCATGCACTGCTCTGTGGCTTACATGGCAAGAAAACTGTTCCTGCCTGCGCAGAAGAGCCTTATGTGAAGGCAGAAAGTTACACACCATGTACACATTCTGTGCTTACTTATACCTAGGCCCAAGCTTTTTATTTCCCTTTAGTTAATACAAGGGCAGCTCCACATGGGGTGATGTGCACTCCTGGCTTGCAACACAGAGCAATACAAAACTTGCCTCCTTCATGGCAGCCTATAAAGGTGCATGAAGTTTCCTGTGCTAGTGGCCAGGGCTTGGTTTGGCATAAGAAGCTCTGATCACTAGTTATGTGACCCCAGAGATCTTCCCTCCTCGTTTCATGTTTGAAACTGTCCCAATCCAGACCTCTCCTCAGTAGGAAATGAAACACATGGAGAAGAAATGCCTCATCCAGAGGAGTTGCAGATGGCCATGGTGTATAACAGAGAGCTGTCTGCACATGTAGAATGAGCCCTGGACTGAGATAACACTGCTCCTATCACTGGCAGGGAGTGGTAGGGGTTGATAGCACATAGTCCACCCTCAATCCCAAGTGCCAAGCTTCTGTCCTCCAAGACACTTTTGATGTTCAAAGTGCCCCTCACCAGTCTTTATTGCTGTCACAGCTCCAGCCACTGCATACCCACTATTCCCTCTGCACATCTGCCAGGTGCCAGCTCCAGTATGCCAGCACAGCACAGCCAATGGTCACTTCCTCTCCAGGACCTTGTCTCCAGGATTCTAGCCCTTCTCCTGCCACAGACATACTTGCCAGCAGAACTCTGTTCTGTTCTGGGGAAAGCAGAAAACCCTGCTGCTGTGCCAAAGGTCCAACAGGTCCAGCAGGCATCTCACTAGCTTTTTGTGGCTCCCCTCTGTACACCAGCTAATCCACAATGTGGGTAAGTGGTTGTGGGTGATGGAGAGCTGACAGTACTGCCTTCTCCTGTGCCAACAGGATCGGGGATGGTCAACTTGCTGGGAGAGGTGGCTCTGAAGCAGTGTCAGCAGGGCCTGTGCACACTGCTGCCAGTGAGACCTCTTCCAGTCACATACAGCCTGTGGCTCTTTTGCAAGAGTAAGTACAGTGGATGCAGCCTGGCATATGAATCACTGAATACACCTTCCCATGTAATTTTATCAGCCATAAATCCTGAGTCACACCAGATGTGCCAAGCATTGAGTTTTGTGATGCCCACAGACAGCGTCTACACCTGGAAGACCCAGGCTTTGGAGCATTTTCAACACAGTCTCTAAGACATGTTGTCCATAGATTGGTCTTTTACCCTCAGCAACCTGCTTGAAGAGGTTTTCTCAAGCACAGCAGATCTCCTGCCCTACATGTGCCCTACTACTGTTTTTTATGAGCTGGCAGCATCCAAGCATTCCCAGTGTCTTTCAACACCCTTTTTCACATCACCAGGAAGAAGGATGGGAAGAAGACATTGACCGAAACACGTGCATCTCTCAGACTCAGGCAGAATAAAGTCACCACGTACTTCAGAAGCCACAGCCCCTCTCACAGGTGGACGGATGCAGATGAAGCCTTGCCCATGCAGTTGAGGCTGACACCTGCCCTGTGATGTGAAGGAGGAACAAGGCCAGGAGATCTGTATCAGCAGCGCTAGGAGCTGACAAAGCAGCAGCAAAGCTGGTTTGCTCGGAGGTCCATGTGGTGGCAAACTTGCCCTCAGCAAGCTCGTTAAAGCAACCTTGGGTACCCCTGCACCACAAGGCAGACATGCCAGGATCCTTCAGCTTCTTTTGAAAGTGTAGTGGCCTTCCTCAATTTTCCCATCAGTTGATGGTCTGGTTGCTTCCTGTCTAAAGGAGAAAGTCCTTTCACAGCCCTTTACTCCCCTCCCTCCCACTGCACCTCACCTGTAATTAAATAATAATGGATTAATGGAACATGGCATGATGGTAAGTGCTTAAAAGATTTATCTTTGTGTCTTAATTTAAGACATTTTAGTATCAGCTAGCAGTTTCCAGCTATGATGGCAATTTATCTAAATGATTTATGTGGAAAAACAAGACATTCCACAGTACCTCTAAGATAGCTCCTGGAGTGTGGCTGTTGCTGGCTAACACTGCCTCTGTGAGCCAAGATACTCATTTACACCTTGTACTTCACATCTCCGTGGGGGGGTGATTACCCCTGGTAACAACACCTCTTGCCAGGGATTTTAAGCCTTTCTGCTTGAACAAATATGAAGCTGCATGGCATAATTTCAAAAGCAGAGTGCACAGGAACAACATGGGAAAGAATTATTTCAACAGTGCTCAACACAGCAAAATGAAATTACAAGAAAAGAAACAAACCCCAGAAAGGTATTTCCCCAAAGTAAAACCAAAACGTATTTAGGGACTTTAGAATAGAAACTGTGGAGAGGGAGCCTGGTTAATCCATGGGAATATTCAGACACTAGATGCTACCCCTTTAAAACTTTCACAAGCATTGACTGAGAGCAGCTGCAGAAAGTATTTTTTTTGTCGTGAAACAGTGGTGAGCCATTCTACAAAAACAACCAACCAATTTAAAGGATCACCATTGCCTTTAGAACTGCTTGGTTTATCCATTTGCGAGAAGTATTACCAGTTAAACAAGACTGCAGTGTACTAAAGGCTGACTTATCCTATTTTTTTAAGCCTTTCACTCCAGCCTATATTACTCATATTAGTTCTTGCAAGAAAGGAAAGCTCTCAACAAGCTCTAAATTCCCTCGCAGGGCTCTGTGACTGCAGTTATGCTGCAGTGTTACTTGAGATAAGTCAGCAAAGGATCATCAAAGCACAGAAAATGAAGTACTAAGATAGCAGAGGGACCTGATATCTCAGTACCATTCTGCTCATAATATCTTAGTGCACACCTTAGACATGACTGAGCAAGAAACCCCTGCACCCTGTGTCTAGCTAAGCTCATGCCTAATAAAGAAGTCAGGATTGGCCTGCGATTTATCAAACTATGGTAGTGACAGGCAATACCTGCCACCAGGCATTGGTATTTTTCTTAATGACCTCTTCTGCATGAGTGATTATCCCTATTCTAGAAATAGAGAGGAAGACCACTAAAACGTGAAGTGATTCATACGAATTATCTCAGCTATTATGGAAAGAAACAACAAACGAAAACCACACCATTTAATTCCCAGGCTCAGTGTGCCCATGAGTTTTTGCTCTCTGTTTCTGTTTCTTCTAAGTATAGGAAAAGGGAAGGTGGTTGAGGTAGGAAGACCTAAATTCCTTTTTTCATATGTTCCTTCTAATAAGAAGGAAGGTTTATCCTGGAAAGAAAACTTTATCCCTGATTATTGCTCAAAAAAATAAGATAAAAAACTGTAAGCATATACATTTGTTTTAAGAAGTGTTGTGTTGTTCTCCAGTGCATGGAGAGAGCTGAGAGGGGAAGAATCATAGAATCATAGAATCACAGAATAG
>NW_009940241.1:0-856 GCF_000696875.1 Nestor notabilis
GAACTGGAGGAGCTTTAAGGTCCCTCCAACCTAAACCAGGCTGGGATTCAATGATTTGAAGGGTAGAACAACTCTGTGTAAAACCATATTCAGGAAGCCCCAGTTTGTCTGGGTCACTTTATGAGCATGGACAAATATTTACCCTTGTAATTCTATACATGCACCAGGTCTCCTGCAACCTGAATCACAGACAGAGTGCACACAACAGGTCCGGCTTGTGGAGCAACAACCCCATCATCTCCCCCTGGAAGGGGCAGAAGAATGGCTTGATAGCAATGGAGTAGATTTGACTGGGCAAGGGCAAACTTCAGTTCCCAAGTGACTCTGATCAGCTACCTACTTAAATGGACTGCCCTCAGTACACCTCTGAACTCGCCCGAGCGCTTTCCAGCAGCATGTAGCATCCATAAGAACCTCTCTTAGTGGAATTGTTGGAAACACAAAAACAGTGGAGAAAATGCAGAAGCTCAAGGTGAGCAACAGGGCCCAGGGTGACTGGGGAGGAACATGAAGCGCGGCACAAGACGCGTCGCGCCACTGTTCTGCTGCTAGCATGGCCCCAGCACAAGGACTCGTGTTGCAAGAGTGTGCAAGAAATGGTTACCAACTGATTCGTAGAACTCGTTAAGAACTCGCCAACGAAGTTTAAGTTGACAAGCAGGTATTCTTTATTGCAGCGCTGGGAGACACAGGGGATATCTCCTCCTAATGTGTGTCTCGTTTAAGCATCAAACAGACCATGATTATATTGGTGCTTAACATACATGTTCATTACATTTCCGATAGATGTCATACATATGCATTAGTTGTTTTACATAATTCCGTGCCTATTTTCACATGTGCATAACAACGTGGT
>NW_009940242.1:0-19208 GCF_000696875.1 Nestor notabilis
TCATTAGGGACTGTAGTGATAGGACAAGGAGCAGTGAGTTCAAACTTAAACAGGGGAAGTTACTATTAGATATAAGGAAGAAGTTCTTTACTGTGAGGGTGATGAGGCACTGGAATAGGTTGCCCAAAGAAGTGATAAATGCTCCATCCCTGGCAGTGTTCAAGGCCAGGTTAGACAAACCTTGGCAACATGGTCTAGTGTGAGGCATCCTTGCCCTGAGGGTGTAGATGATATTAAGGTCCTTTCCAACCCTAACCAATCTATGATTCTCTGCCATATATATATGTATTATAACTGTGTTGGATGGGTCTAACACTGTAAAAATTGGTCCGTTGTGGACCATCCCCGATTACCTGGGGTGGGTGTGCATGGTGGGGAGCCGGCAGGGCCACTCCTCCTGGCGCAGGCTGCCCCCCTGCGTCAGGATGACTTGGCACTTTTTGGGATATAAAAAGCCTGGGATTCGAGAAAGTTCTGGAGAGAGGTGGAGAGAAGAGAGGGGAGAAGAGAAGAGGGAGAGAGAAGAGAGAGGAGAGGAGAGGAGAAGAGAAGAGGGAGAGAGAAGGAGGCGGATCCAACTACCTTTTATGGCCAACATTACCTCCATGGGGATGCCCACAAAGTATGTGCCTGCCACCCCGTTTGCTCTCAATGCACCTCGGAGCTGGCCTCCTGGTCACTGAACAAATGTGTAGATTGGTAAGAATCTGTGCCTAATCTGTTTTTTAGTAGCCTTTAGTTCTCTCT
This sequence comes from Nestor notabilis, assembly GCF_000696875.1. Taxonomy (NCBI): domain Eukaryota; kingdom Metazoa; phylum Chordata; class Aves; order Psittaciformes; family Psittacidae; genus Nestor; species Nestor notabilis. Next base: position 748 of record NW_009940242.1, read on the forward strand.
CTTTCTGGCTTGTAATAGCTCTGGATTTTACATCTGTTTCAGATCTTGTAATAAACTTTCTAGTAGTTTGGGGTGTGTATGTGTGGCTTATGCTCCTTCTCCACCTGGAATCCTTGATCCCTGGAACAATAACACTAACCACCATGGAATCTAAAAGCAGCATGGAAGAAGACACTGCATGACTACACTTCCCCTCTTCTAATAGAACACAAAGCAGTACGAATACATATCATCCATGTATTTTTAAATTCTCCACAATAAGTAACAAAATATAAGAACATTTCAGTAAATGTCAGTTATATTGCTCCTAATTTGAAAGCAGAAAATAATACACTCAAGTCTATATGACACTTTTGCATCAGTGGGTATGATCCTAACTTCAAATTAAAATTGAACACTTTTCCCCTTTTTATATCAAGAGCTCCACAGTGCACATATAAATGCATATACATCAATTTCAGGTAATTTGTAAGTTTGTATAATATACAGTAGTTTAGTCATTTAGAGATATCAGCACTTAGTAGTGGATTTCCACTGAGGAGGCTTTCTTAGATTATAGAGAAATAAATATTAAAGCCATCAGAAAAGTCCGGCCTTCATTTATATATCTTTGACAAGTGCTGGATAAGATTTCTTTTTAGATTTCCTACATGCATTTTCTGTACTCAGCAAATGTATTTACAGAGACAGCAGAAAATGAGCATGATTTTCAAATTGGAGTTCCTCTGGAATATTAGAAACTGGTCATAATAGCAATCTTACTTCCTTGGCTCTTCACTCAAGTTTGTTACTGCACTTTCCTGGGGAAAATGACAAGGCATCTGCCAGCTGATTAAGAGCTTACATGGAAGAAAATGGGGGATTCTGTAAGATACAGGTAGGGATGGTAAACAAAACTGGTTGACAATGGTCTATGTTTTGTTTGGAACTGTTTCTATCATTTACCTGAAATGGAGAGCAGTTGTTTTGTCTATAGTTTCAGCAATGTGTAATTCATCTCTAAATTTTATATAACTTACTTTGTTTCTGTTTCAACTGAGTACATGATAAAATTCTGGTCATGGCAGGTAACGCCTAAGCACTTGACAATTCAAGGACTTTAGGTCTATTTAAAAGCAAAAACAATATAATATGCCCTCTTTGTGTCTGTGGCAAAATATCTTTCATTCCTTTCACTTTGTGATAGCTTTACGAAGTAAATGCTACATGATAAAACACTCATTTTAAAAGTCAACATTTGACTTTAATGCTGTAATTACAAAGCATTAATTTTATAAAATTTATTAAGGCACTTCCACAGAACATTGGAATAAGAAATAATTATATTCATTAAAATCCACAGTAGTGATGGGTAAATATACAGTACTATATCTAGAATTTCACAAGAAATTGTGACACTGTAAGTACAAAAATATTACTGAATCTTTAATACATACAGCTCATAGCTATATCTTTTATGAATATTTTAAAGGAGATTTAGAAGAAATCGGCCATTTTTTAATCTCAAGCATGAGATACTTTTTTCTGTGAAGAATTCAAAGCAATGTTAAATTTTTCTCTGTGTATAAATTTAGGACACTGTACAATCCTCTTTTTTTACAGAAGAACTGGCTGAGTGTAGCCAAAGATAAGTGAAAAAAAAAAAGTAGGTTCTAACATAGAATGCATGAGTATATTTTGGAGATGTCCATCCAATTACTGAGTAATCTATTAGTATACAGCACAACATTTCTTGGGATAATACCCCAATGCAGACTGCACGTAAAATAAGACTAAATCACCTAATAAGGTTAATCATAATGAGCAGTTATACAAATGTATGAGCATAAATGCAGTAAATAGCTAAACCAGTTAAATATAAAATGCTATAGTTATTATACCTGTCAGCAATCACTCTGGTACATTCATGTTTAAAAAGTGTTATAAGGACACTGCTGCTGTTGCATTCTTCTGCCTTTATATTTAACATTCCTTGCCAAATTCTAGAAAGGTCTCGAAGGTTGAAGATATAGTGGAATTTAGATGGTGTAGGCAGCATCTTTGTCTAAAGAAAAATATTGTTCATACTCAAAACAGGTAACATTTAGAAGGGCTCAAGAATAATATAAAATTATAATTAATATCACCCATAGAATATAAAAATAACAAAACTACTAATTTTCATGCATTATGCTGTGGTCAAACTCTTTCTAAGAAATCATCAAAAATACCTTATTTGTTTAGAAGCAGGATCTAACACTACATCTAAAACCCCAACTCTTACGACACCTAATTGTTTCATATGTTGCTCTGGGCTTTATAAATTAAAAATTATAATTTATAAAGAATTTCACTCCCTGTTCATCAGCTATAGTGATTAAAACTTTGAGTAACACGAATAAATCTACATGAGTGAATGGTCTGATATTTTCACTCATCTGTCTTGTATAACAAAATCAGGTATTTTCCAGATTGTATTGCCAAACCTTTTTAGCCCATCTTTCTCCTGTTTTATTGTGATAAAACTTTCCCTGTAATTTATACCTTTGTCCACTGCCATAATATTCTACTTGTTGGGACCAATTTTTCCACCATATCACATACTTCAGGGTTGAAATTTCTACAGGAATGAAAGTATCCACAGCCAATAATACCTGAAAAGATAAAATGCAATATACAAATATGCAATATACAATATACAATCCTCAAGTAGTAGGATATAATAAGGTAGGTAGTGAAAAAGATATGTAAGTATTTATTCAAAACATTAATTTGCTTGTAAATTACAGATGAAATTATTTTGTATCTCCTGTCCATGGCTTTTCTGAACTGGTGTAGAAACAACTGGCAGTAAGTGCTGGCTTTTAATAATATACTGTATTGACAAAGTTAACAGAACTGAGAACCTTACCAACAGAGGGCATTTCAGACAGTACAGAGGTAGAATGGTAACCTACATAGTAGTAGCAGTGCTCATCTAATTCCAGAAAATGCCATTAATTTCTTATTCTCTCACTCATCCAAAATTAGAAAGACAAGCATTAAAAGGGGTTAATGTCTCTCCCACAGCACAGTTTTTGCTGTAATACAGCTTCAGTTGTTTCATTGGAAGTACTCTGAATTTGCATAATGAAAGTAAGAAAGAGAACATACTTTTACACATTTTAAATCATTTATAAAAAAAAAAAAGTATCAAAACAAGGAAGAAGTACCAAAAATTTTGTCAATGGATGTATTGGACGGCAATGTACAATTGAATACAGAAAACTGTCTTTTTAAACGCTGGGGAATATCATTACGGCCTCCTCCAGGATGTATCATTGCAGCTATTAACTGAACATCTACAATTGTAGTGAAGTCTCCAGGTTTATCCAGACTGTACATTCCTTTCATTTCCATCATCTGACGAACTATTTCATTTGTTATCTGTAAGTTTACATAACTTGTACAAATTAGAAACTCAAACAAGAAAAAAAGAAAATCTTCTAACTCTACCACCAATCCCCAGAAGGAGGTTTTTACTTTAATCTAAACTCAGATTAAATTTTCAGAGCTGTACTACCATACAATATCAACAAAATGTGTTTGATATTCCTTTAAATTATGTAACATTAAGGCAATGAACTGGGAAAAAAACCCCAAAACTTCCATATTTTCCTGCAAAGCTGAATATTCAGCTCCAGCTGTTCAAACTATGCTTTTCAGTTCTCCCTTGGGCCTCCTTTGAAACAAAACAGCTAATTCTTTTTTGAAACAGGAAGCTGTTTATTCTGAAAAGGTTATTCACTCCACACTCTACTCTACAGTACCTGTATGGATCAGCAGGCACCAGAGTTTGCCCCCACAGTGACTATTCCAATGATATTCAGCAAACCTTACATGCTCACATACAAAGCCACATGATACGCATCAGGGCACTGACCACAAACCATCATCCCATTAAAAACATTTCAGCAGTCTTGGGGCCATAATGGATGACCTATTGGAGGTCTTTCCATACGGGAGATCCTTCCTATTATTGAACACTGCCATGGCTTGTGAGGGCTTTTCCTCAAACACAACTTCATATGTTCTAGACTCTGGTCAAGCAGCTCAGTGTTGTGGGTTATGCATCGTTAGTTTCAATTAAAAAAAAATATATACAAAAAAATTAAAGGTTTCTCAAGTGAGAGCAAATGATGCAAAACATCACTGAGATACAGCATTTTGGTAGAAGGCCACTTTCCCCTTCTGACATTGAAAACACATGCCTGGCTTGCATTTTGACAAAACCTGCTTTCTAAAGTGAAGAGGTGGAACTGTTGAATTTACATAGACTCACATCCATAATGCCACATAAATACATGCCAAATTGAAATACTGCAGACCTACTATGGGAAGGAATTGTGACGTATTTTTGCCTGATTTTGGGTCCGTATATGCATATTAATGTTACACACCCAAATTGTACATGGGCTTATCAAGAGACAAAAATCTTTAATCCAGTTTTCAAGCCAATGTGTTACCCTTGAATTTGGACACAGTCTTTATTACTTTTCCCAAGGTGTCACATTTTCATTTTGCAGAAAGTTTGTTTACTGGTCCTCTCAAATTAATGTCAATCTTGAAATTAACAATACGGTACTTTAGTACAGTACTTTAGATGCTTTAAATTTAGTCTTATAAAAATATGAGAAAGTGGAGATAATGTATACATGACACCATTATCCTAGATGTTTCTACAGTAAATCTAGTTTACTCTCTTTTTTAGTTCATCAGTGTACCATAATTAGAAAGTATTTTCAATAATTAATACTTAATTAAAATATTGAAGAAGTACACTGATTCCCATGTATATTAAAAAAAAAGCACAACAATTTGAGAATAAGTCATATTCGAAAAAATATTTTACCTGATCTCCCCATTCATTGATAAACGGCATATTGATATCATCAATAAAAACAGTCATTTTTCTGCCCCCAGGAGGTCCATAAGTACTTCCAGCACGTTTGTCCACGTAACTCTCTATTGTCCTCTAAAAAGTAAAGAGGATTGTTTTGCATCTAAAGCAACAATATTTAAAATGCTTTGCTAAAAAATGTGCTACTTATTACTTTGCTAAAGCACTTCTCCAGTGATTTCCTCTTTTTGTTAGCAGTTTCATCTTCGATTCATCATTAAGGAATGATGAATTCTCCTGTTCATGACACTTATTCCCATGCAACACCCTGGCCTCAGGACTATGTCTCGGCTATGAGAGAAATTTTTATAAAGTTTTCAGACATGGAAATTATTACTTCATTATCTGCATTGAAGCAGATTATTATCATGAAGTCAGCAAACTGAAATGACAGTAATTTTGGTATGATGCATTATGTCCATATGAAATATTACATCTTCTTGTGAATTATATTTCAATATTTCAGTCTTCAAATACATCAAGATTCATGCAAGAGAAACTGCTAAGAGAAAAGGAAATGGACAGATCAGAAGTTTTGAATTCTGTTGCATTACTACTTCTTTTCATCTTGCTTCTCAAATCAGTAAGAGTGGGAAGGTAGCACACACAGTTTGAGAAATGAAAGGTTAATCAAAACTGTATTAATTATGAGTAATAATTAGAATATCAACAAGCACAAATAGTATTTTCATTATCTATAGCATAATTTTTATGAACACTGGACTTATTTAGAAAGGCATTTAACAATCTCCCTTCCAAAGGGTAGCTCTGGAGAGGAATGGCATCTGATTTCAGAGAGTTTTTCATGCACAGTCTTGAAGATTATGATTTGGACTTCTCCTAGCTAAGCTCAACTGGTTTATATTAAATATAAATCTATATATTGCTGTAGAACAGGAAACCAGATAAAGGCAACTTAAATTCTTTTCCAATTATTTCCTAGATGTCGTGTAAGCTAAGTAATGCAGTATTTTAACATTCTGGTGTTATTAATCTTTTAAGACTGTTTTTAACTAAATAAGAATCAGGGTGCAACAGACAAATAAGACATGAATATCTAATTGAAATGTATCTTCAAAGTTCTATAGCTCTGCAGTCTTTCTAAAGATACCTGGAACATAAACTATGACAGAAAAAAATATTTTTACACGATGGTAGCACATATTTTCCCTAGAGAAATTAGTTTTCTGTTTTACAAGCATGAACATCACCCTATATGAGTAATGTAGCATGTGCTGTCATAAAGATCAAAGAGATAATAGCATTTTTGAAACAGAAAACAGATACAAGTTTTTTCCAGTGTTTTTGTCCCATATTTTTTTCACAACAGAAAATAATTAGCTGAGTGTTCTAAGGTAAAACATGTAGAACATATGACGAAGATGAAAAAAAAAAAAGAAACTGGTAAGAGAAAGAAAGCAATTACATAAGAAATCAAGAACTTTGTAGCTTATCTAACATATTCAAAATCACACAATCTTTCACATATCATCAGATTGGAGACTCAAAATTTTGACTATTTTGAGTGTGGTTCTATCAGGTGTTTAGAAGCATTTCAATTGTTTTTCTGCTACATTTCTCTCTTAGAAATCAGCAGCGTTAGCTAGCTGGATGAAGAGAAAGCTTTTCTTCTGAAGTACTCTGGAACAGCAGCAAAGACAAGTCATGGTAAGATCTTTTACAGACTTTGTGCCAGAGACAAGGAAGTCTGGGTTTTGTTTTCAGGCCAGTAATGTTCTAGGGACCTATAATACACTAAGTAAAGGACACTGAGACAGATATACTGACTGATCAATTAATCTTGCGTGCATGAAAGGATGCTTGCCTTATTCTGTCTCGCTTGTTTGATATAAAACACAGCCAGAGATGTTATGCGTAACGTAAAAGCTCAGAAGATATCCTGTGAGTTTGGAACTTTAAAAAACAGATGTTTAAGCCATTACTTTTCATCATTTTCTTAATAACCTTTACGTTAGCTTCTTAAAAAGATGCTTGACTTTGAGATTGGGTTTGTAACACCTGCTCCATTGAGCAGACTTTTCAATTAAGAAATAACCCAAGATGATTATTTTATCCTTCTGGAGGATTGTCACCATGAATTCATTGCTTTGAATCAGTAATGAAGCCAGTTCACCTTACAGCATCTAAACTAAAGAATCAAGAAAAAACTGAAGTGTAACTAGAAATCTTTATTAATCTAGAATGAAAAGCGAAGGTCTTCAGCAATAAATGGAATCTTAGAATTCCATAATGAAAAAGCACAGAGCAATCATGAATATATGGATCTCTATGTGAGCAACTATATTCTATTCTGATTCACAAGATTATTTTTAATGGAGTTTTCTGAAGTGTTTAAGTGACTTAGAGGAAAAAAGTCTTCAAGACTTTATTTCTAAATCACTTCTTTTAACATCAGAATTAAGTACACTGTAAATACTTAGCAAGTAAATTATATGCAAAACTTACTTAAAATCTGTATTTTTACCTGAAACATAAATGGTTCTGTGGCAGATGAAAAGTTTAAACTTTTTGACAAATGCTCTTCTGGGTCATATTTCTTCATATATGCCTTAATCATGACTGTCTTTGCAGTCCCCTGTTCTCCTATGAGCAAAACTGCCTGTAACAGATATTTAAAGAGCTAGACAGTATCTAAATATAAAGATTTTGCATGTTTTCACAATTTGCATCAGATACATCAACAGCGCAGCCACATTACAGCTTCTGGACAGTTTCATCAAACCCAACAGATTTTTTGTCCAAATCCTAAACTTTTACAGAAAAAGAGAGTGGCCTGGGTTCAGCCAGAACAGTTATTTTTCTCCTTCCTAGTAGCTGCTGCAGTGCTGTGTTTTCAACTTTAGTCTGAGAAAAAGGCCAATCAAGCACTGATGTTTTTAGTTGTTACTAAGTAATGTTTAGCCTGACCAAGGACTTTCTCAGTCTCATGCTCTGCCAGGGAGGAGGGGAAGCCGGGAGGAAGCAGAGACAGGACACCTGACCCAAACTGGCCAAAGGGCTATTCCATACCACAGCACATCATGGCCAGTATAGAACCTGAGGGGAGTTACCTGGAAGGCCAGATCGCTGCTTGGGTTGGGCTGGGTGTCGGTCGGTGGGTGGTGAGCAATTGTATCGTGCATCACTTGTGCTTATTGTTTTCTTTTGCTTTTCCTCTTTTAGTTTTATATTCTCTCCCCTTGTTATTCTCCTTATCATTATTATTATTGGTGGTAGCAGTAGTAGTTTTGTATTATACGTTAGTTACTGGACTGTTCTTACCTCAACCCGTGGGATTTACATTCTTTAGATTCTCCTCCCCATCCCTTCGGGACCAGGGGGGAAAAAGGTGGGAGTAAGTGAGTGAGCAGCTGTGTGGTTCTGAGTTACCAGCTGGGTTTAAACCATGACAAAGAGGTTCCACCACTGACTCATGTGATGGTGGTATTTCTAATACTGCTTCCATCTACTAAGAAGGGAGTACACATTGACTTATATTTCACAAGCTGACACAGATTTCCTTAGGAAGTTGCTATGGTTATTAAGAGCATCGTGCTAAAGCAAAATGCATACTTTTCAGATCTTCATCTGTTTGAAAACAAGCCTATATATATATTTTAATAACTCTTGTTTAATGTGGCCTGAGCCAAAAGCCATGATGCCAGATTGGTCCTTATTGGTTAAAGCTCTATGAGGAGTGCTTTCTCTTTTTTATTAATTGCTATTAACTACTGCTTTCCTAATAAGTGGGGAGAAAAAAAAAATGCTTAGGAGATTTATGGTTTTAGTGAAGCACCTTGTGAAATTTATTTTCCTTGCTTCCCTTTTACAGAAAGCACAAGTCAGAAAAATGAATACAGTGTAAAGACTAAGCACAAGGTTTTATGTTTTTCTCTGAGAAAAATAATAGCTTGTTGGAGCTAAACTTTTATGAAAAAAAAAAATTCCAGAAAGAGTATTTTAAACATTTTGCCCAAGCACAGAAGTACAGAGTATTCATGTTAACAAAATCAAAATAGAACAATATGCAAATAATGATGCTCCTAGCAAGCAGTGAGTAGAGACAGAGAAGATGGAGAATGATTGCAACACACAGTTACTTTATAATAGGTTTCTATTTATTTCATATAGTAGGCATATACTTAAATAACTAATCCTGTACTTACTTTCTGTTGTTTTGCAATTGTGTTTATCAAAAACTGAGTTGTGACATTGTCAACATTTGGAACCAGAATAGATGCATAATCTGGGATACTATCTCTTGGATAAACATATTCCTGAACTCTTTCACTCCAGTGCTTCCAGTTACCTGAAATGACAAAAAAAGCAGAAAATATCTCACAATATTTTTTTCAACATTTGGTTAGTACAAAAAAAAAAGAAAAAAAGCTAGATGTTATGGATGACGTGCTACAAAAAAAAAAGGCATAAATTTTCTCAAATCTAGCTAAAACACATGTAACAAAAGACATACGTAGTCATGACCTTTAATTAGTCTACAATCCTACTAAATACACACTTTTTTTTACATTTATATATAGCTATCTAAAAAAAAAAATCCAAAGAATGTTTACCTAGAAACTCATTCTCACAATGCTGGTGAAATATGGAATGTGAGAATATGGACTGTGTATGTGTTACACTAAATCAACATTGCTGGCCAAAAAAATATGAATTTGATTACATGAGAAATAGATGTATTTATGTGAGAATATACTCTGAGAGAACAGTAAGTTCTTTGTGACACTGATTGTACATGTTATTTAAACTATTCACTGCAGAAAATATCACACTATTCAAAATATCAATAGTCACAATATTCAAAATAACATAATATTCTTATAGTTTATTAAACATTAAGATTTATTACTGATTATAAAGCATAAATAATAATTAAGTGGAATTATAATCGTATTTTTAAACAAAAAAATACTAGCTGTGAGGAAATTCAATATAAAATTTATATTCATTTAGCATAAATTAATTTAGCATTAATTAAGCATAAATTACCTAAAACTGCAGGTTGGTTAAGTGAATAGAAAAGAAATCTGTACGAATTAACTTAAAAACAAAAGAAATAAGAAAATGTTACCAATGAACACACTATCCCTTGTTTCTGACTTCTCCCTCCACAGAGCTGCTGCATATAGAATCTGTTTTAGTACTATACTGTCATCAAAATTCTGTTTATATGACTGTATAATAAAGACTAAAGGAATAATTTTAAATTTCAAAGAAGCTATACTCAGTTTTAAAATGCCATTATAAAAAAGGATGTTAATGCTTTTTCTTACCATGATCAGAAACATAAAACTCATACATCGTTTGACTGGTACCGGGGAAGATTTCTGGTAAGTCTAATTTGTCATCATGAGCTCTAATGAAGGCTTCAAGTTTATTTCTACTTTCCAACTCCAGAAGGGCACCTAAACTCCACATTATTGCAAAGCAGAACAATTTATGCAGATGAGATACAGCTGATAAACCACCTTCTTCCTTCGATGGAATCAAACCCTCCAGAAGATTAATAGACTGAAAAAATTTTTACAATATTATACATTAAAAAAATATTACATAATCACCTTTTATTTTTATACATATATACATATGCATTATTTGTACGTATTCAAACTTTAAATCATAATCTGAAACTCAATACAGGTTACCAAAGAGTAAAATAAAATTCAGAACAACAAACACAAGAAAATAGATTAAAGATATCTATATAAAACTGGACGAAATTTTCAAAACTACTTGACTAATCTGATCATCAATTACCCTTTTAAATTATGCCCATATGAAAATGCAATTTAAAAGCTAGGGTAACAGAACAGCTTTTTACAGGATTTTATAATACTTAGTGGGATATTCACAACTCTAAAAGTAGGTGGGGCCTAAACATTTATTTACATCTTTAAGCATGGAAGAATTCTCATCATCTGTTTGATATATTTATTTCAATTCTGGTCAGTTAATGCATCTATCACATTAACTTCTATTTTGTGCTTTAAAACCTAGATTAAAATATACTATTTTATTATTGCTTTACTCTGTTTCTAATAAACGATATTCCAGAAATCTAGTAACTTGCTATTGACAATTTGGTGATATTGTTCATGAAGCCCGATGTTTGACTATCTTACATAACATCACTCATGTTCCCTTTCTATACAAAGCAGCATCAAACACATTGTTTGGAAATATGTCTTCTTCACAGTGAAGCACAAGTGCAATCAATTCTTGAAATTAGTATTCTTCATGTTGTCTTGCATCTCATACTTAAAGTAGGAAGTAATGCAGTAACATATCTTTTAATGCAGCCTCAAGGATATAAATAGTTAGAATACTTTTGATTACTTCAAAATTCAGTTTAAAAATTATTAATCAGCATTAATTAGAATTCATAATGTTAAAATAATGTTAATTCTTTTCTTTGGAAGAGAATTGATTTATCTAATTATTATCTAATTGACTATCTAATTATTAAATCTAATTGATTTATCTAATTATTATCTAATTATCTAATGGACAGGCTGTGTCCCAGTTTATCTGAACAAAATATTTTTGTTCCCTCAAATACAAGTTAGAGTTTAGCATTTCCCATAGAATGGTGCTCTTTGTCTTAGCAATATTCTGTAACAAGTTTTTGAAGAATGAAAACAGAAAAAAACCCAAAATTAGTAATAAAACACACAAATGTTTCCAGCAAATTAGATGAAAACTTCAGCTTGCTCAGCATCTTATCTGCAATAGTGAGCAAAAGTGAACACTTAGAGATGGGTGAAAACAATGAAAAAACTTGGCTTATGGTGGTACTAGAGGTGGTACTTTCTGCTGGTACTCTTTTCAGCTTGGATCTTTCTGAACCATATACACTTTTTCTGGGTTTAGTAATCCTCTAAGATTTTTTTCATTCTGAAAAAATCAAGACTAGTCTTAAACCAACATAGACTTCTATTGTCTTCTATATCTTGCCCTTTGGCAAGATATTCCATAGGTCTGCTATCCATGGCATTACACTGTTTTTAAGCTGTGAGAACCCCTTCATACTTATCTTCACTGAATTTCATTAGCCATTTTTTTACCCATTATATTCAGTCTTGTAAAGTCTATCTAGTTTTTCATGGTTAGCTCTTTTGTCCTTACTTTCCCAAGTAACTTAGTAGCATCAGTAGACTTCACCTGAAACTTTTCCAAATTGTTTATGAATATTATAAACAGCATTGTCCCAGCAAAGGCACCTCAGGAGCAGTGGTATCCTCTGTCTTTTCTAAGAACTGATACTCCACATTTCCTATACATTTTCTAAGAACTGGTAGTCACACATTTCCTACCTTCTAATTATTTATCTAGAAATGAACCTCCCATCTTCTGCTATGACTGCTTAGCTTCCATATAAATCCTTGGTAAAGAACTTTGTCAAACACCGTTGTTTCTTCATGCAGACCATATCAAACAGATGTCCTTTAGCTAAAAGGTTACTGACTTTTCCAATAGGCTTACAAGGCAGGATAACCCTAAACAAAAGTTGTGTTGAATCTCTTGAAGCAAATTATGTTCATCTACCTAATGAGGTGGTCCAGAGGATGGTAAACAATTAGAAAGTCAGAGGAAATTACAATAAGGAAAGCAAAGGTGAGATCATTTTTTGTATAAAATCATTGTCAAGCTGCTGTAGATATAAAAACCAGCTGAAACTGTGAATGCTAACACATGGCAGATATTTGAGTATGTGTGCATGTTTGGGTGAATATCCAAAACCGAACTTTAATGCTCAAGTACAAGTCCGCTGTCTGCTCAACACAACTCGTTTGAGGTGATTATAAATTTTGAAAATGCCTGAACTAAACAAAAGCAGTACATCCTGAGTCCCACAGTAAAGAGACGTAAGACAGAGTCCTCAGTCAGGAGGCTGGTAAGATACAGTGCTTCTGCATGTAGAGTATTTCAGCAAACCTGGGATCTTAGGGTTCTGGAAAGAGGAGGTTGTGTGGAAAAGAAGGGTTCTCAAAAGAAGTGGTCTTAGGGAAACAAAAAAAGGCCCCTAAAAGAAGGAGGTGAAGATCCTGGTTAGAGGAAAGATCCTGGAAATGGGGAAAGATCCTGGAGATCAGAGAGATGCATGTAGACAAATGTTAGATGATGCCAAGAAACCTTATCAAGGAAGGCCCAATCCTGGTAGCTGTAAGAAGCTGGACAGCACAGAAACCAACACATCTTTTTGCCCTACCTTCCCACACAGAGAATGAAATCCATGCTGGGAAGAGAAATCAAGACTAAGTGAATATAACACTGGAGGGGGGAAGCAAGTGAGGAAGTGAATCTGTGAAATGATGAAGTACAGTAAAAGCTCTGGTCTCACTGGTTTTTAGTTAAACACCAGCATGGAGATCCACTAAGGGGTATTTGTCACACCTGTGACAGAAACTTAGTAGAGATTTTCATTCACAGAAAGAAACAATATAGGTTAAATCAGGTAAATACTTCCCAGACCAAGCAGTATGAGAACACTCATTTGCTCACACTTCCTAACCTTCATCAAAAATAACATAGAAGCCTGTAAGTCCCAAGAAAAGTTTTCCAAAGGACATCAATTCAGCCAGAGGTTTCACAGATAGCAAATATAGAATAAAAAAAATATTATCTTTCTAAAAAAATTTTGTGCATAGCATGTCCATATTGTTTATCGTCACAAATTGGCAAGTTACATTGTTCTTGACTGGGTATTTTAATCCTATAGATGTCCTAAATCCATTTAGTACTGCACAGTTAATCTTTGCAGCATTTACTGTGGCTATTAATTTGCAGCAAAATATTCAAGCTATCGAAAATCTGAAGTTAAATCCCTAATGAACAGTAAAGAGATACTGGGTGCAAATTGACTAGTTTAATATTAAACTGAAGTGTTATCCAAAATATTATCTTGTCTAGCCTCTTATTCAATATAAAACTGAGATTACATGGACAAATAGAAAGTCTGGAGACTTAGAATCTGCAGACGACAACAGACTCATAAACAAATCAAATGGAGACCTGCAGTGTAAGACCAACAGTCTTGCAAAATCTGCCAAAGATGTAATTCTATTATTAAGAAATCACTGATAAAGTTTGGACTTTACTCAAGGTAGAATTCCAACTGATAGGAAGGGACAGACACATTGACCTTGAAAGAGCTGACTGACAGAATCACAGCTGTTACATTTGAGGATAAAAAGATAATTATTTTTTCTGCTGACACTACCTATAGGGTTAGACTGACTGTCACCACAATTTGCTTGGTATTAAAAGAACTGGAATGAGACCGCTAGCTTATTAAACATATGCTTCTGAACTTTCTGAAGCCTGCAAATTCCAGTGAACAGAAGACTAGCCTACATATGAAGCAATAAAGAGAAGTAAAACTTTCTTCTGCACATTTCTAACAGTTCCTCTTATGTTGCCTGAGGAACAAATACTGAGTTTGAGGTTTTCTCTATCAGGAAGCAATCTTTCCAAATTAAATTTTATTGCTATCAAATGTTCTCTTTGCTATTTCTGGATGCGTACTATAGTCAGTCAACTCATACAGGCTTACACAGTATCTGCTTTACCTGCATAATGTAGTTACATTCCAGAAGCTCCATTTTTGGATTCAGGTTTAGTTTCATGTATGTATATGCTGGTTCAAAGACTCTGTCATACAAACTTTGTAAAACTTCATTTTCTTGAGAAGAACGTTTTTTCAGCCACGCCTGTAAAACATCCACATTACTTTTCCGCATAAAATGTAAAACATGGTAAAATTAGGAGTAGCCAGCAATTATAATCTTACTTGCAGTATCGGCCTCCAGCTGAGGGCAGAAGAACTGATATACACCATACCCATTCGAGAAACTGTTGCCGGAGAGGCATTCTCAATGTTGTGGACCTCAAATAACAGTTTACATGTAGGAGACATAGGAATTCGATCTCCATTTGCTAGAGTCAGGGTCTTGTTATCATCCAAAACTGAATTTAGATTCTCAATCCAGATTGCATCTACAGGACCATCTAAAATCAGAAACACATTTTCACCTGGAAAAATAATTAGAAGAGATATAGTTCATATCACTGTACTGAATGAGCAAGAAAATAAGTTTACAAAAGATGGTCTATAATTCGGGTAATAAATAAAAGTTTATTTAATTTATTGTAATTTCTGACATCTTCACAGATGCTCATTACTATATAAATGGCATATTTAGTTAAGCAATTATTTTTGAAACAATCAGTAGCAAATGAGGGCACAAGTAGATCTTTATAATGTTGAATAACTGTGGTGAGATTACTTTGGCTGGATGCCAGACAGACACTGTGCCACTCTCACCCTCCCCATCCTCAACTGGATAGAGGGAGAAAATAAGGTATAAATGTTTAGCGGTTGACGTAAAGACACAGAGATCACTTAACTACTGTCATGGGTAAAACAGACTGGACTTGGGGAAAATTACTTTATTGCAAGTTAACACAGACTCAGATGATGAGAAACAAAGACAAAAACCTAAACCACCTTTCCCTTACCCACTTTTATTTCTTCAGACTCAACTTCTTCCTTCCCAACTTTTGTGACTCCAACCTAATCTAACTCTTCCTCCCCCTGCTCCCCCACCATTCCTAAGCAGCACAGGGGGGATGGAAAATTTAGCATTTTGTTGCTAAAATAAGGGTTCTTTGGGCAACTGAAAAAAAAAAGGAATTGAATATTCACATATCCCATTTAAGTTAAGGAAAACTATCACTCACCAATTCTGAAGATCTACTTGTTTTATTTTTTTCTTTTATTTTTAAACATAAATATAGATTAAAATGCCTAAATTTTGGCAATCAAACTTTAAACTTCCCGCTTTTTTTTGAATATAGAAAATTTCTAATCAGGAAAGTGTAGACCTTTCAATAGAGAAAATTCAGCTTTCTTTTAAAAAGAACCTCCTTCTAGGAAGGTTCTCTAAAATTCCCTTTCTTTAATGTAATTATTTTCAAATTTTTTCAGAAACAAATGAATCACTTTGAATAGGAATTTCACTATTCCAATCCTAAAATACTGAAATATAAATATGGGCAATGAACAGATGAAAAACCATGGAAAAGATATGATTTTAAAGCTAGTGCAATTAGTACAAGTAAATCTAATTTATAATTTATCAAATTTCCAAATAACACATCAGCACTGTAGAGCTGAAGTGGCAAAGAAATTAACACCATTTTAATGCAGATATATTACTAAAATAAAAACATTTTAAACTGTTGTTCTTTCTTGAGAAGTGAACTGTATCCTCATCTATGTTCTCTACAGTTTCCCTCAAGAGGAAACATTACCACATTTGCAAATTCAAGATGCTTTTTTCCCCAAAGCATTCAGGAAGTAGTTTTATGATGCTACTCACAACGTAATTACATACCCTTTTTAGCTTTCAGTGTTTTCCTCCACAATGTAGAAAAGATTCCATCTGTCCAATCATTAGTTGCAGCATCTAGTTTTCCAAACATTTGAGGAGCCGTAATAGCTTTGGGGTTCATACGCATTTCTCTGTGAGGCTGGCCGCATTCTGTCAATGCTTTCATTAACATAGTTATGACCGTTGTTTTCCCAGATCCACTTGGTCCAAGAGTCATCAACCCATGACGTACTAAAGAAGTTTCATACAACTATTAAAAAAAAAAATAAAAAAAAAGTAAAATTAAGGAATATATGCTTTTGGAAGTTTTTTGCTTCTATTTAATAGTCAGTGATTATATATATGTTAAGCCACACGATTTACATGCTCAGAATTGAAATCAGTAGGCATTTGGGCATTTTGAGTGTTTTGTGGAATAGTACATACCTTTACATTTTAATCTTCTAAGCACCAAGGAAATATACTACAAAAGAGTTTATAAAACTAAATCTTGCCTAAATTTTTCAAGCAACTGAAAATAGTTTTACCAGATTTTAAAAAGAATTTTCTGTACTATTCAAAAGGAAAAATGAATAGTAGCACAACATTAATGCAACAGAAGAATGACTAAGCACTAGAGTACTAAAATACCTGAGTACATGAAATTAACATAGGGGCCACACATCCCTCAGGATTTAGGTTCAGGAGAGTTCTTTATTGCATTTTCTATTTTTCTATTTTTCTTTTAATGTTAGGTTTAGGCTTGCTATGGAAGTGGCAGAGTCTGCCTACACAAGCTGCAACTGAAAGGAACGTAAAAGTGATTGGCCTCCTGGGTGACACAACCTTACAAGAAGCATCATATTAAGCTGCTTCCTCTGCAAGCTGAATAAAGGCCTGCATCAGTCCAGGAGGAAGATCTACAGGCACAACAAATCTAAAATAAGATCAAATCAACTATGAACTTGACAATTTAAAACTTCTTATTGCCAGTGGAAGGTGAAATTTGTTAAGGTACAAGCAATCTTTCTACGATCAGTTTGGCAACCTGAAATATTGAACTGTGAATAAAATAGTGAACTTGGTTTTAAGCAGGATGGTCAGAAGCATTTTCTCCCATGCGAAAATTCCGCTAGTCATTACTGTGAAGCTGTGTGAAGGACAATATGGATCCAGCCTGCAGAATGTGGAGCAAAATCTTATATAAATAAGGCGGAGTTTGAGCAAAGCCATAAATATACCTCTGGTTTGATGACATGATATTTTAGTTGTTGTGAAGTAACATAAAGCATAATGTACCTTGTAGAATACTGTAATGCACTGTTTCTTTTGCTCTCATTCAACAAATCACATAGCAGTTTTGGTTTTTAAGCTAGACAAGTTTGGAAATTTTCAGAAATCTGCTAATAAGCATAAAAGTCAGTGTGCCTTTCTTGACTGATGCCTAGCTTCTTTTAAGATACTTAGTTCATAAGAGGCAGTGATGTAGTTTCTAATTTAAGACTGTAAAGCCGATCAACAAGCCTAACACTTCAAGGCCTTTAGTTTCAAATAGTCTCTATTCTGATGTCGTATTCAAGGAAAACATATTTCCACAGGTAAAATGTCCTTAAATGTCAGTTGTTATAGCTATACTCTCAGCTTGACAATCAGCAAAATTACAAATATATGCTTCTAGAGAAATACAGTTTTCAGCCATTAGGAATGGAAAGGGTTATTGGTCTTCAGCTTTAACAGTGTTTAACAATTATTCGAGAAGTAGGAATAATTAAAATATAAAAATAGAAGTCAGCATAATTCTTCTATGGCTGACAAGTTTTACAAAACAAAATTCAATTTCATCAATTAATGGAATTCAAAAAGAATTAACCAATTTAACTAATTAAGGCTACAAGGCTCAATCTTAATGAGTAATACAGCTAATAATCTAAAGTTGATCAGTGTTTAAACTATGGTGTTCCAAGAAAAAATGTTCAGGCTTTGTTGCCTGCATGCAGAAGAAATAAAAAAATCAGAAAACATGGGAAACTAACAAAGTCATAATGCTTAAAAACATCATTATTATCAATAATTGATTTTGAATTGCGAGGTATCTCCAGAGAGGACGCCTTGAATCCCAGAGCGGGGGAAGTTCAGCGTCCCGGAGCCTC
>NW_009940243.1:0-959 GCF_000696875.1 Nestor notabilis
GGGGGTGCACAGGGACCGGGGGGTGCAGTGTATCGGGGTGAACAGGGATCGGGGTGCCCAGCGGATTGGGGTGCCCAAGGAAGACGGTGCATGAGGAGCCAGGGCTCACGGTGCGCCAGGACACACAGAGCTCCGTGCAGGGGGACTGGGGTGCACAGGGACTGGTGGTGTATTGGGGTGCCCAGGGCTGGGCTATGCTTTAACTGGGGTGCACAGGGATGGGGGTGGTGGTGTATTGGGGTACACAGGGCCAGGGTCCATGGTGTACCGACATGACCAGGGACGGGGGTGCACAGGGACCAGATGAACAGTGCACCAGGGTGCACAAGGACTGGGGCAGAAACATGGGGTGCACCAGGGCGCACAGGGCTCTGTGGAAGTGGGGTGCACAGGGATGGGGGTGCATGCTATACTGCACAGGGCTGGGGTAGCCAGGACCCAGTGTGCAGTGTATTGGGGTGCCTGGGGACCAGAGTGTGTGGTGTATTGGGGTATGCAAGAATGGGGGTGCATGGGGAGCAGGCTGTGTGGTGTACTGGGGTGCGCAGAGCTGGGCTATGCAGGAAAGGGGGTGCACAGGGACCAGTGCCTATGGTGTAGCTGTGTGAGCAGGGATGGAGGCACACAGGAACCTGGGGTGCACCAGGGCACACAGGGCTCTGTGCTGTGAGTGGGGTGCAGGGGGACCAGGCTGGAGAAGAATCCAGGGTGCACGGTGTATCTGGGTGCACAGAGACTGGGGTTCATGGTGTATTGGGGTGCACAGGGACTGAGGGCGCCCTGTGGGCTGAGCTCTTCTGGAGAAACACTCCAACTTTGGGTCAAAGAAGGTAATTTCTGTACATAAGGAGCCTTTAGCTTGGAGGTCATGGGGCAAAAAGCAACTTGGGGGGTGAGATTTGGGATAGGGCCCAGCTAAGCCTGGTTCTGAACATCCCTCCTCAGACATCCCTGCTGAA
>NW_009940243.1:990-4814 GCF_000696875.1 Nestor notabilis
ACAGGGAAAACCCATCCAAGTGCTGGATAAACCAACTCATTTACCCCAGGAACCGGTTTGGTATCAGCCCCACTCACCCACAACAGCCAGTTCACACACACCCCACATACCCCCCCCCAGATCAAAAGGGGTTTTATCTCTGTCCCAAGCATGGCCCCAATTCCTCTTTTCCTTCCCAGCAGTGGGAATCTAGCGCAAAACTCCCTGCCCGGGGAGGGTGGTGGCCCTGGTGAGAACCCAACGTCCTCCTCTCACCTATGAGTGGGGTTTGGGGCAGTTTGTGATGAGGGGAATGAGCTGAGCCCCTCGTCCTCAGCTCATGAAGATCATCAGTGTTTACACCCCTTTGCTTCTGAAACACTCCTTTTACACTGTTAGAACACTCCAGGGTCAGAACTTCAAGTAGATTCTCCCTCCCTACCCCTTCAATAAGAAGCTTTTTGGCAAATACTGAGTGACTCCTCTTTAGAAGCAAATCCAAGTGGTTCCTCCCCAAAGGCACGGCCCCAAAAGCCAGGACCGGAGGAGTCTGTGGGTTTATGCAGCCTGGTCTCCCCTTGAGGAGCTGAGGCCACGTGGCAGCCCTTAAGGATCCCAGAAGCTGGGGCTCTGAGGAGAAACCCCTGATGGGAGGAGTGAAAAGCAGCTAAAAGCAAAGGCAGAGTAATGCTGGGGAGGGAGATGGTGTGTGAGAGCTCAGGAGACTGCCGGAGGTGGATGGGACGGGTGATTGGTGCCAAGAAAACAAAGATCAACAGGAAAAGGAAAAGCAAAAGAAAAGGCACAGAAAGTAAAAGGCAAACCCAAAATTTCACATAATTTAAATCTAAAAATTCAAACCAAACTTACAAACTCTTATTTACTGACACCAGCAAATCAAAGCTGCTTTTTCCTTTCCACCCAACACATCTCCTGGGGTCAGAAAACCCATGTACAGCAAGGGCCAGGCTTAAAAACAACATCATTTTTCTCCTCACATGCACTAAACTGAACCAAAATGAGTCTAAACTTTTAGACTCGGCTTTTCTCATCCCCATCTGGAGTTTCCTGGATCCCAAAGTTGCCAAATCATTCATGTTTCCAGGCAAGGGCTCACTCCTGGCTGTGAACAACCTCTTGGAGGGCTGTAGTTCAAAGGTGGTTGTGGTTTAGTCCTGAGCTCAGTTAAGCTCAGGTGATGACATCAAGGGGTAGGTGGAACAGGAACAGCAGAACAGGAGTTTGAACCAGGATTCCTTCAGGTGAGGAGCTGGAAAGGGAAACCCCACCTGGCACTGGGATGTTTCAACAGCAAAATGTCTTAAATAATAAGAGAATATAAAAGCTTAAAAAAATAAGGCAGGAATTACAAGTCTTCCCTCTAAGCCCACAAAGCTGAGTTTAATTCAGCCAATCTCAGTAAGTCTATGATTAAATCAACAAGGTAGTGCTGCTGTCTGAGTTCACCGGAGGAGCATCATTCCTTGGATCCAGCATCCCACTGGAGGTGTTACTCTCCAAAGATCCACAGGACGTTGACTCCTGATAATCCCAGGTTCACACGCCTGCAAAACCAAGATTTAACTGATTTTATGGAAAGGCTGCTGGTGTTCCCAAGGAGAAGGTGGGTTCAGCACCATTAGTATCATCCCCCTGGAGCCGTTCTGGTTCCAGGAGTGAGGGAAACAGTGCTCCACTTGTGCCCCACACTCATGGTTACCACCACATCCTTACCCCAGCATCCCAGATTCTTTCGTCTTTATGATATACAGGAACATCAGCAAGGTGTGGAACATGTTGTTCCTGCCCTAAATCCATGGAAAGAGGGAAGAACTTAAGGAATGGAGTCACTGATGAGCAATCAGCTGTACTTCAGGTAGAATAAGCAACTACAGATGTCACAAAATGGCTCCTCGTGCTTTTCCCCTCAATACTTCCCATTTTTCAATTAGGAAATACCAGAAAAAAGCCTAATGTTGGGATTTGGGCTGGAAAATCATCTCCAAATCCTTTAAATGCTGGAACTTTTTGGAAAGCAGATATCCAAAATTAAAAGTTGTGGGAGAATTTTGAGACTGGAAGCTTCCGCTGCCCTGGAATTCTTATGGACACCACCAGGTCTGCTGGCCTTTGGGGTGACAACAGGCACCAGCAACTACACACCGTGGTATTTTAACATAACCTGTCAGTAAATAGACACAAGGAAGCTACTGCTGAGGTAGTTATGTATCTTAAGTAGGTACTAAAGGTATTATTTAGGCACAGCCTAAGTACTGCATTGTGGTCAAAGACCAAGCTCATGTTTGCAAGCACTGGCCCAACCTATGTGTAGTCAATAAATATGGTTGGGACATGAAAATCCCACCTCAACTGAGCCCCAGGGATGGTTTCCTGATGGGAAGAGAAACGCATCCTCAATGAAAGGTACTCATTCCATCATACCTTGGGCAGGTTGTGAGCCTGGCGCTGGTAGATGAGCTCGTAGTGAGGTGGGTTGATGCTGCTCTGGTAGATGCAGAAGACGTTCTCATTTGAAGTGTCTGTGAAGGAGAAGTGCTCGCTTACACCCAACTCCCATTTTTCCTAAGGTCCCCTAGCTC
The DNA here is from genome assembly GCF_000696875.1 of Nestor notabilis. Taxonomy (NCBI): domain Eukaryota; kingdom Metazoa; phylum Chordata; class Aves; order Psittaciformes; family Psittacidae; genus Nestor; species Nestor notabilis. Next base: position 3,570 of record NW_009940243.1, read on the forward strand.
CAGATCTTTTTGCAACTTAAAATTCCCTTTCTCTTGCTTTTAGTTACAAGTTTTAGACATGTCTTCCGGGGTACTTAAATCCTGGTAAGCATTCAACACACACTCACTTCCCAAACCTCCCACCTGTACTCCACTCTCCTCTCTGGCACCCACCATGCAGCTTCCCAGCTGCCCTCCCAGTCATTCCATCCAATACCTCTCCTCCTCAACTCTCCCACCCACTCCCTCTTTTCCTTTCCCCCTTTCCCTCACCAGTCTCCCTCCTTCCCCCCCCCTTCCCTTCTCCCTTTCTCTTACTTTTCACTCTGATTGTAACACTGCCAGAAGCAGGCAGATGAGCTGCTCCTGTCTCTTGAATTAGCTAAAATAGCCAAACTAGCTTAAAAATGAATGAGTAGCACAAAAGAAGTATCTAGATTTTAGCTAAAGTTCCCCCAATATGTGGCTGCCCCATCCCTGGCAGTGTCCAAAGCCAGGCTGGATGGGGCTTGGAGCAACCTGCTCTAGTGGAAGGTGTCCCTGCTGCGTGAGCTTTAGGATCCCTTCCAACACAAACCATTCCATGATTCTATGATTTCAAGGGCACCGACGTGAGCCAAGAGGCAAAGAGCAGCTCAATGTGGGGCTGATACCTGGTTTATCCGGAGTCTGAAGGAAGTGCTGGGAAGTGAAGGTTTTGCCGTCGGGATACTTGGGGTGAGGCGGGAGCCTGGAGTCGAGGTAAGTGCAGAACACGTGCATAATGATCTGGGCAAACAAAACCAAATCCCTCTTTAGCTTCATTAGTTTGGGATCTTACTTCCCATACTTAGCTTATTAAGAATGCCACGATTGTGAAATAAAGTCCTAAAATAAGTATCCAGAAAACCACACTTCAGCATCTTTGTTTTAAACCTTCATGGAGACTTGTCAACACTTTATGTGGGCAATGTCACCAATTCTCTGTGATCTGATACTTCCATGTTCAAAGGGATGGGATCCAGAGGGACGTGGAGAGGTGGGTCTGTGTGAACCTCATGGAGATCAACAAGCCCAAGTGTAAGCTCCTGCACATGGGTCAGGGCAATCACAAGCACAAACACAAGCTGAGGGAAACTGGATGGAGCAGCCCTGAGGAGAAGGACTTGGGGGTGCTGGTTGATGAGAAGCTCCCCATGACCCGGCTTCAGTGTGTGCTTGAGCCCAGAACCCCCCCGTGCGCTGGGTGCACCCCCAGAGTGTGAGCAGCAGCTCAGGGAGGGGATC
>NW_009940243.1:4840-7408 GCF_000696875.1 Nestor notabilis
AGACGGAATCCTTGCTTCATTTTCCCAAGTAGCTACATGGTATGGAACTATATAATATTCAGTATTATATATAATACTGAATCCTACTGAGGTTGGAATTTTTCTGTATGAGACACTGCACAGTCAAACTGTTGGTCTCTGTCCTAGATAGATGAGATACAGGATCAAGATAGAAAAGAAGCATTGTCCATGCTTTACACATGAGGGACTGAGTGGTTAGGTTGCAAGGGGCTGAAAAATAAGACTCTGGCCCAGATGTGAATTTTAAGCATATCTTAGGAGAGGTGATCTCATGCTTACATGATCATTCTTTCTCTCATCATACAGTGTGGAGAAATTGTTATCTTCACTGTTATCTTAAAGACAAAGGTTATCTTGAAGGCTGGGTTGAATGAGGCTTTGAGCAACCTGTCTAGGGGAAGGTGTCCCTGCCCGGGGCAGGGGTTGGAGCTGGGGGAGCTTTAAGGTCCCTTCCAACACAAACCAGTCTGTTTTCTGTGATTATAACAGGATCTGTTTAACAGACACAACTAAAGAGTTTTTCCAGGCTAAATGCCAAAAGTCTCACAAAGTCTGGGACATGCTTTGTATTTCCTGCAGTGTGATTAACAGTTAATTGGTTGATGAGAAACTCGACATGAGCAGGCAGTGCGTGTTTGCAGCCCAGAAAGCCAACCATATCCTGGGCTGTATCAAAAGAAGCGTGACCAGCAGGTCAAAGGAGGTGATCCTGCCCCTCTGCTCTGCTCTCGTGAGACCTCACTTGGAGTAATGTGTCCAGTTCTGGTGTCCTCAACATAAAAAGGACATGGAGCTGTTGGAGCAAGTCCAGAGGAGGCCACGAGGATGATAAGACGACTGGAGCAGCTCCCGTAAGGAGTCAGGCTGAGAACGTTGGGGCTGTTCAGCCTGGAGAAGAGAAGCTGCTGGAGACCTCAGAGCAGCTTCCAGTGTCTGAAGGGGGCCTACAAGGATGCTGGGGAGGGACTCTTCATTAGGGACTGGAGTGGTAGGACACGGGGTAATGGCTTTAAACAGGGGAACTTTAGGTTAGATCTAAGGAAGAAGTTCTTCCCAGTGAGGGTGCTGAGGCACTGGAATGGGTTGCCAAAGGAAGTTGTGAATGCTCCAACCATGGAGGTGTTCAAGGCCAGGCTGGACAGAGCCTTGGGTGACATAGTTTAGTGTGTGGTGTCCCTGCTCATGGCAGGGGGGTTGGAACTAGATGATCTTAAGGTCCTTTCCAACCCAAACCATTCTATGATTCTATGATAATAGTAACTGGTTTGGGTAAGTTAATGTCAAAATTTCACAGCAAGTGTTTCATCCTATTGCCTATCAAGACACTAGGAGTTTCTCCCTGGCCAGTCACTAGCAAATATTTAATCATCTACCAAATATTTAATCACCTTCACAAACAGAAAATCAAATCCTATTTCAAGACTGACTTTGTACAACTTCAGCTCCCAGTGACTGCATCTCGTTACACCTTTGGCATCAGTTGTGAAGCTCTGACATTCTGAGCTCCTGGTTTTTATTCTCCCAAGTAACTGAAAATCATCTTATTTAGTTTAATATAATTATTGAGTTTAAACATACAGCAAGAGTTGCCCCAACAAGATCCCACCTCTCTGACTGCTACCTGTAGTTATCTGACAGATGTTTCAGAGGAGCTGAAGTAAAAGCCCAGCCTAAGATACACAATTGCATTGTTGTGATCTATGCAAAGTCCAATCCCATTTGCATTGTTCCCCAGGGAATATCACCACTCACAATGGGATTATCCATGGAAGTGATGCAAACAGGATTTCACCACATTCCTCAACAGTTACTGGTTACTCCCTCCAAACCCTTGTGCTCAAAGGCAGCCCAGTTTGAGCTGTCAGCTCAGGATGTCTTTGAATACTCACAGAGGAGTCCGTGGGCAGGTCTGTGTCCCACTTCCTGCCCTTGAAATCCCCTCCCCTGTTCCATCGGAATGAACTCATGCATCCTCCTTGGGACAGCTCTGAAAGCAACAGGATTCAGTTAAAGGAGATTCAAAGTGTATGAGAGCAGTAGCTGGTGGTAATTTCAGAGGCTTCATGTATGTTTCCAGTGTACAAAATCAGAAACATTCAACTAATTAAATGCTTGTAAAGACATGGCCCAGCAGCATGTGCTTGAGCCCAGAACCCCCCCCGTGTGCTGGATGCACCCCCAGAGCGTGAGCAGCAGCTCAGGGAGGGGATCCTGCACCTCTGCTGCGCTCTGGGGAGACCCCCCCTGCAGCCCTGATCCAGCTCTGGGGAACAGCACAAGAGGGACGTGGAGCTGCTGGAGGGAGGCCAGAGGAGGCCCCGGAGCTGCTGCGAGGGCTGGAGCAGCTCTGCTCTGGAGCCAGGCTGAGAGAGCTGGGCTGGGGCAGCTGGAGAAGAGAAGGCTCCTGAAGGGGACACCTTAGAGCAGCTCCAGTGCCTAAAGGGGCTCCAGGAAACCTGGAGAGGGGCTTTGGACAAGGGATGTAGGGACAGGACAAGGGGAATGGCTTGAACCTGCCCGCGGGGAGGCTGAGATGGGCTCTTGGGT
>NW_009940243.1:7516-15230 GCF_000696875.1 Nestor notabilis
CCTGTTCAAGTGGAAGGTGTCCCTGCCCGGGGCAGGGGTTGGAGCTGGAGGAGCTTTAAGGTCCTATCCAATCCAAAGCATTCTATGGTTCTATGATACTGACAAAAGATATGGGAAGGTAAACTTAAAGGATGATTTTTATCTGTAGTGAAGGAAGGGATCAAATCCAGCACTTTGCACCCTGATCATGCAGGAGGAAAATAAAAAAATAAGTCTTTTAAAACCATTCCCAAGGTTACATCCAAGTCCTGCATCATTATATCACTGTTAAAAGATAAAGTTGTGAAGAAGCATCTCTCCAGCTGAAAAGCAGCTCTCATCCCTGTGTGACTCTTTAGACATCTCCACTGAGGGAATGTCTGACACCACTTGACTGCAGTAACAGAAGTGGTTTGAAGTCAGTGTGGTGGCACCACGTACCTTTGATCCTTTCCACCAAGTACTCCTGGTTTGGTGTAAGATCCAGATACTGCACAATAGCATTCAGGGTTGGAATGAGAGGAGCTTTAACAAGTGCTGCCTGCTTCAGGCTGCTGATGCTGGCTTCTGCAACACAAGGAGAGACAGTGCTGGTCAGCCACAGCCACCACAGAGCTCTAAGCAGTCCCCCTTACACGTCACTCCAAAGAGAGCTTGGTCCTTTCTGGTGCACCCTTTACAGTCCCCGAAGCATTTAAGAGGTGACACTACCCCAAATGCTCATTTCAGTTACAGTGAAGTAGCAAATGTCTCCTTTAGATCACAGAACATAAAAGCTACAAGGAACAAATATCCACTTTGAAGAGCAGAGGTAGAGTAACAAAGTGGGGGCAAGACCAGCATTGACCAGTTTTAATATGGGTGTTGCAACAGATACAGCTCTTGATGAGACACCACAAGAAACAGCCCCCCAGAAGGTGACCCCACCAATACAGAGTGGAAATGGAACAACATTCAACAAAGGTAACAACCACCACTGACCCCACCATTATCCACCTCCAGGAACTCCAAAGTTACCACCAGCTCCTACCTCCGATCTGCAGCTCTGGACACCCCATTCTTCTCAGCTGAGTGCTCACAGAGTCGATCTCTTGGACAAGTGGCACTAGAATAGTCTCATTAATCCACTAGGAATGGAAAAGGTGAAAATTCAGGAGATCAGAAGCAATAAAAACGTTAAAAAAACCCAACACATGGTTTACATCCTACTAATTGTCACCATTTGCCCCTCTACTCTGGCGAGACCCCACTTGCAGCACTGTGTGCAGTGCTGGTGTCCTCCACATCAGAAGGACTTGGAGCTGTTGGAGCAAGTGCAGAGGAGGCCACGAGGATGCTCAGGGGCTGGAGCACCTCCCGTGTGCATCACCCCTTGTCCTATCACTCCAGTCCCTGATGAAGGTCCCTCTCCAGCATCCTTGTAGCCCCCTTCAGACCCTGGAAGCTGCTCTGAGGTCTCCACGCAGCTTCTCTTCTCCAGGCTGAACAGCCCCAATGTTCTCAGCCTGTCTCCTTATGTCATCTATCATATGTCTGATATGACATATCTGTTCATATGTCATACGTCTGTCTTAATATGTCATCTGTCATGGCCAAGATGCTTTTGTTTGTCATTCAAAGGTGGATGAACTTTACAACTGTGAAGTTTCCAGAATACAAACCACCAAGGTCAGGTGGAAAAGGAATCTCTGCAGCCCCTTCTTCCTGTGTTCTTATCTCCGTGTGCCACCCCAAGCCTCAGACAGACACCACAATTCTTCCCACCTCTGTCAGCACACAGGGGACACTGAGGTGCTTTTCCACTCTGCTGGAGTTCTTGAAAACTCCTCTTGTTCTCAAAAACTGGGCATTCCTCAGAGGTGGCACTTACGTTTCTGAACTTGGCAGTCCAGGAATCCATGTGATCAAGGAGCTGTCGGTTCATTGTCAGCCGTGCCCAAACCTATGGAAAGATTTAGTAAGTACCTATGAGAAATACCAAGAGTTTTTAGGGTCTATGACAAGTTCTGACATTAACTAGAGCACATCTTTAAGGTCCCTTCCAAGCCAGACCATTCTGTGTGACTTCTACAGCAGTTTCGCATACAACACTTGCACTTTCTGTTCATGGTACAATCATCTTGCATGAGCCCAAATTCAGTTTTAAGCTCTCTGCAATACTAGGATAAAATTGGTCTGAACTGTAGGCTTGATGCAAGATGTATACAAAGGTATATGGGTTTAAACTGAAACAGAGGAAGTTCAGGTTTGATATAAGGCAGAAGCTCTTCCCTGTGAGGGTGCTGAGGCGCTGGCACAGGGTGCCCAGAGAAGCTGTGGCTGCCCCATCCCTGGCAGTGTTCAAGGCCAGGTTGCACACAGGGGCTTGGAGCAACCTGCTCTAGTGGAAGGTGTCCCTGCCCAGGGCAGGGGTTGGAGCTGGAGGAGCTTTAAGGCCCTTCCAACCCAGACCAGTCTGGGATTCTATGATTACAACTCAGAATATGAAATGCCCATTTATAGCAACAGTCTTTCAAGCTGTACAAAGATGGTTACATGCTTGAAGACTCCTCTCTCCCTCATGTCTGATGCAGCTTAAATTCAACCCTTTGTACAAAGCTGTAGACTTTAGAGGCTGTTTCTCCCTCTTGTCCACTTTGCTGCCCAATTTACCTCTTCTGCAGCCTGCTTTGAGCTCAGATCAGCTTCGTCCTTGTGTGCTGACGGAGCCTGGGACCTGCAAGCCAGCTGATACTGGAACTTCCTCAGCATCTGTGCATAGTCTGCCATGGAACGGCTGTAGTTCCAGAAAGTTGGGCTGCTGGAAGGAGAGCTGGAATCTGAACTTCCTGAAAGGATTCATTGAACAGTCATGTACAATTACTGCCAAGTCACTCTGGAAGCAAGAGTACAGGCACATTGGGTCAGTATGTTAAGGCTTTGGCAAGAGACAGGAAGAAGAACTACCAAGAACACAGACAGAAGTCAGTCTGTATAATCACCTGTATAACCACCCTGATCTTGATTGTGCCTATCCAGGACAGAAACTGCCTGCAGGTAATTCCCTTTATCTGAAACACCTTCTCCACAAGATATCCCTCTCATCAAGGTCATCATCTTATGACAGTCCTCTACAGCCAAAAAATGCTACGAAGACAATCTAACAGCACCCATCTCCATACAGGCATGTATCCTATCCAAAGGAATACTTTGGAGGAAAACCTTCTGAGACTCAAGCCAAATTCTACTAAACCCAACACCTTCTCATTGCCAAGCTGTTCTGATTGAATCAGTTTTCTTTACCTAGCTGAACCCTCTGCTGCTTCTCTTCTTCACCTCGAAGGAAGGTATCCAGGGATTTGAGGTCTGTCATGTAGTCTTCTTTGCCAGAAGGAGAATTATAGAAGACAGGTGAAGAGCGGACCCCCCCCTTCCACTGGCCCAATACTCGTGGGGTACATAGATCCAGTTGGAGAGGGGCTGAAGCCAGAAACCTTGGGTGAATAAAAGCAAACCATGTGTCATTTTCTTTCTTCTACTTTGCATTTACATTTTAGTTTCTTAGTTTTGCTTTGTTCTGAAACAAACTAGCTGCTCTAAACCAAAGGAAGTGTCACGAGGGAAAAAGGGCAAATCCCATGAGAACACATTTACACCTACTTTGCAAAAGGAGTAAATGCACAAATGCACAACTCTCTGCTGGCTGCTGCTTCCATTCAATGGCCCAACACACAAAACGAAGACCAAACTGTACCCCTGGGAGGTGTCTTGGTCATTACCTTAGTGTAGCTGCTGCCTGGTGAATAGGTTAAACTGCTGTAAGAACTGCTGTTGCTTGACAGAGCCTGTAGCTGAGGGCTGTAGCCTGTGATACAACCAGTAGTAAACTTTGGACTGGCACTAGGGGAGCGGGATGGGCTGTAACTGAGCACACTTTGACCCTGGATTGGAGGAGAAGGTGTTGAAGATGGGTCTTTCTTTGCTGCCAGTGCACGTGGTGGACTTGTTTGTACAGCTGCAAGAAGGAAAAATAGGATTAGCATCAAGGATGGAGCAGCCCCAAACTCTCCTCATGCTTTAAACATACAACAAAACACATACATGGTGCTCCCTTATGGCTATTTTATAAAGCTGCTTGAAGGGACATGAGAAAAATCTAGTCTCTACGGAACTCAGTGGTCAAGCAGTGGACAGAAGACTGAGACGTGAGCAAGACTCAGTACAAATCCTACAGCTTTGGATTTCAGTTAAATGTTACAGGCACCTGCATGACCCTGGGAGGCTTCTCTAACCTGTCTCATCACCTACTCTACCTGCCTACTTCAAGCATCACCTACTAGATGATCTTAAGGTCCTTTCCAACCCAAACCATTCTATGATTCTATATAAAATCCCTGAACTTTGCTGATACAGCATTACTCCTGTCTGCCTCCCATTTTCTCAGGGCAGACTCATGAAGTGCAAGTGCTACTGTGCAGCATTTTGCTGCTGGTGTATTTACCTTGTCAGGTTCTGGTGTATGTTAGAACTCTGCTTTGATCTTCAAAAGCTTTCAGAGTGACTGCACTCTAGGCTGCCATTTTCAGACCTCACACAAAGGTCTGTCTGTCCCTCTAATTTGATTCTTGATACCCAGCATGTATCAGTAGGATATCGAAATCAAACATATACCTGCACTCTCTGCCATGCTCCTAGTCCCATGTAGGCCAGGGCAGTGACTGTCCCCCTGTGCTGGGCACTGGAGCCAGGAGGGGGCTGGTCTCTGCTCCCAAGGAACAAGGATGGGACAAGAGGAAACGGCCTCAAGCTGCACCAGGGCAGGTTTAGATGGAGATGAGGAACAATTCCTTCCCCAAGGAGTGCTCAGGCATTGGAACAGGCTTGATGATCTTAAAGGTCTTTTCCAACCTGGTTGATTCTATGATTCTATGTAAAGGTTACAAATTCCTTGTCCAACCCCAAAATGTTGAAGTCTCTCACTTCCTGTCCTTTTACACCAGGAGTGTTTGTCTCCCCTCTGTTCTTCCCACAAACACTCATCAAATTACCACCTGATGTTTCACAAACTACACTTGATGTTGTGAACTTTAATAAAGAGCGGGTAATTCAGGTTTACTCATATCAGAAAGGTAATTCAGAACTCACTTCACTAAAGAATCCTGCGCTAGAGTAAGATAAAGGAAAACCAGGAGACAGTAACAATAATAAAAGTAAAAAGCCTGCAGAGATACTTATCCCACCCACCTGCATTCTGCAAGCCCAGCAGTCTCTTCTGGCCAGGACTCATGACCAAGGCTGTTGGTGCCACTGTGTATTTGAAGTACATCCAGAAATCAAACAAGGCATTCAGGCTGAACAGAGATGCAAAGGCAAGTTCTGCAAGAGACACAGATGGTTTTACCAACAGAAGTATACTATTTGCAAAAGCAGGCATCTGCCCATTCACGCCAGGTCATTATTAATGCTACCAGTAAACACCAGCTTGGGCAAGTATCTAAGATTTCCTCCCCTTGTTTTGCAAGAACCACTGGAGCTTGTTTTCCTTACTGAGATTAATTTCTATTGCTAAAATGTAATTTTTACAAATAGACAGTTATTTTCCAAAAAGCACAAGGAAGTTTCACAGTATTTCTCCAACATCATCTTCTGTCAAGTCATCTGTCACTCATCTCTTGATTTTTTTCTCCCTCTTGCTCCGTTTCATCCTCTATTTGATATAGTCAGCGTGGGTTCTACTCCTCTAAAACAAGTTTTAAGTACTGTGCAATGACATCTACACCCACAGTACAATGTGGTAGTAAAATCCACAGTGTTCTCCAAAGCCTTACTCCACACGTTACACAGGTTTAATGCTCCAAATAAGTTCTTCATGCCCTTTCATGGTATTATCTGGGAAAGCTGATAAAACTCCTTAGCTATCACTAAACAGGATGAAAGTCCAACAGATTTAAGGGAGATGACAGAAAGCAAACCAAAGGTTTGGTTTGAATTTAAACAGAAAAAAAACCTCACTTAAAAATGAACCCACCCACCCCCCAAAAAATAAAACTGACAAGTGAAAAAAGGAAAGAATCCTAAAAACTTATGTAAATGCTGCAGCAACTCACCAATATACCACAGTAGCCAGTATGTGATGTTGTAGTAGGAGCTGATGAGTTTCCCAGTCCTAAAAAGAAAAACATGAAGTTATTCTGCAACAATTCTGTCCCAGGAAATATTTGGGGGTATAGAAAGTAAGATGGTTTGGTTGACTGAATCAGATGTAACAATTAACTTACATTTCAGTATATATCATGCCTGCAACAGATACATTAAGGAGGCCCCAGGCCAAGACGACCTTCCGGGCTTCAACCTCCTTCCTCATCTGGAAGGTCTTGTCGATGAGGGAAGTCTCTGAACTCTGTTCTGATGCCATCATCTGCAATGACAAACACAGAGACAAAATCTGTCAATTTTTAAACAGTAAGTCTTGGTCAGCAGGAGGTGAAAGAAAAAGCAGTTATCCAAACCTCTATAAACAGGGTTTACCTCTAGGCACTAGGTAACAGCATATTATAAAAGAAAGCAGACTCTTTTCAATAGTAAAAATAGGTGTTATTTCTTCACTGAACTCTACTGTCACCTCACTACTGAGGAACAGCACCCAGCTTCTCCAGTGAGGTGCAGACAAGAGGACAGAGAAAGATACCAACTCATATGGGGCAACAGCACAAGAGGGATGTGGAGCTGCTGGAGTGAGGCCAGAGGAGGCCCCGGAGCTGCTGCAAGGGCTGGAGCAGCTCTGCTCTGGAGCCAGGCTGAGAGAGCTGGGCTGGGGCAGCTGGAGAAGAGAAGGCTCCTGAAGGGGACACCTTAGAGCAGCTCCAGTGCCTAAAGGAGCTCCAAGAGACCTGGAGAGGGGCTTTGGACAAGGGATGTAGGGACAGGACAAGGGGAATGGCTTGAACCTGCCAGAGGGGAGGCTGAGATGAGCTCTGGGGCAGAAGAACCCAAACCAGTCTGTGATTCCATGATTCAGATTTGAAAAATAACATCCTTCAGAAGCGAGAGGCAAAGCTCTTGCCCCCTCCAGGCAAAGGAAGCCCCAGGAAGGAAAGGCCTGACACCATTCTGCAGAGTGTTTATTGAACATTCCCACTCATTTCAGTAGCCAACAGGATTTTCAGACTGTACAAACACCTCCTGTGGGTTCAGTGCATCTGAAGCAGCCTTTATACCCTGTAACACCTTATGTGAAAGAACTAACCCTGGTGAGTTTTTCTGCCAGTCCCATCATCAAAATATGCTTCTATCCCTTCCTCCTGCCCATTCAAACACTTGTCACACCATTCTTCAGTAGATGGGAACATAAATAGTTTTAGGTAAAATAATACACAAAATCCAAATCACATTATCTGCTTCTTACTGGTGCAATAACATCAGGGTTACTGGAAGAATGCTACAAGAACACATTGTTGGTCATCTTTCTGACTGGTTTTCCATACACTCTGAGCCTTAAAACCTCCCTTCCCATGCTGACAAAAGTAGCAGCCCCAAGGAGAAATCCTCTCCCTCATCCTCACACTCCCAACCTCTCCCTCTAAACCAAGTCCTCCTGCAGAGGCAGAATAAAAGGGAGACTTGGTCCCTTTCTACTCACTTAGGAGGGCATCACCTACAAACTGATACATATCCTCCTGTACCCCCCAACCTCTTCTGAGGCACAGTAATCATAGAATCATAGAATGGTTTGGGTTGGAACGACCTTAAGATCATC
>NW_009940243.1:15635-15842 GCF_000696875.1 Nestor notabilis
GCTGAGGACACCAGAACTGGACACAATACTCCAAGTGAGGTCTCACCTTGACAATGCATAAGTGCCACACATGGAGGTCCCCACACTTCCCCTTCCCCTAAAACCCCCCTGCAGACCCCTCTGCCACACAGAGCCAAGCTCCCCTTGCCCAAGACCCCTCAGCCCCCTCCCTCCAGATCTGTCACACACTTAGAACCCTCACAGCTC
>NW_009940244.1:0-2054 GCF_000696875.1 Nestor notabilis
TGCTGTAGCTGAACCCAGGACAGAATCTTAATGTTGGCAACCCAAATAACCTTGTCCGTACAAAGCATTATCTCAGTCTGAAAATTTCCCTTTGGGGCAGTAATGATTTTCATTAGGAGCTTTAGATACTTCCATCAACAGCCTGATAATCTTAACAAGTCAAGCGAACTCAGTTGTTGGCATTATAAGGAAGTGCAGACAGATTACATGTGATTGACCATGAGGCTAAAAATTCCTAAAAGTAAGCAAAAAAATCCAGGTGGCAGGTGCTTTTGAATAAATAATAAAGAAAGACTGTAAATCGTGGTGGTTGGGCTACAGTCCAAGTATTTACTGAGTCTACAGAAAGTGGATGCCATGTACCCTTGGAGCACACAGTCCCTTCTGGAAAATGGACATTTTTGCTCTTGGGTGCACCAGAAGGCATTCTATCTCATGGCTTTTCTTGTGGCAATAGATAAAATGAGTCCTTACTATTCATGTTTTTTTTTCCTGGCTGTAGTGTAAGACTGGTTTGCTGCCTGTATCTTGATATCCAGCTTTACTCAGTCTTGGACTCCATTCACAAATACATTCCCTGGGCCAATAAGGTAAACATAAGCTAAACAAAGACAGCAATGCACACACTCAGATTATGAATGAATCCTGCAAGGTATGGAGTTCTTTCCTTAAGCTGCCAGAATTGAGTCAGAGGGAACGTAAGATCTTCCTAGGTGAGATTCTGTCCTGATACCAGGCTCTTACTTATCATTTTAAAGAGAAAGTTCACTGTGGCTAGCAATTGGCTAATAAGAAACAAACTCTCTCTATAAAAAGTAAAAAATACAGCTTGATAGGTATGTTCCTTTTTACACAACAGTTTGTGAACACATAATTAAGTACTTATTCGACTGTGGGCATGATTTATGGCAGACCAACTCAGGGATATATAATCAAGTTCCAGTCTTGCCTATTTAATTGATTGATGGGAAAGTAACTTACTGTAATTTAATAAAACTGAAAGCATCAAACATTTTCAGAGTGGTGTTGTTTATCTTGGGAAATAGATCATAAAATATGCAAGACAACCCTCAGTACTTGCTGGAACAAAAAGTCCTACCTGCTTTTATGCTTGGTTCTTTTTAAGACATTTAAGAGCCTTATCTTTCTCTCTTTATCAACATAGAGACTTAACACTCTGAGGCCTGAAGTCTTACACATTGTGAGCACTCAGACTGCTTTATTGTTTTTTCCCCAAACATTCGCATCACTTTCTCCCTTCCCCCAGAAAAAAAAAAAAAAAAAAAGCTGCTAATGTAATGTCCCTGCTCTGTCTCTGTATATCTATTGCTATTATTCTTTCTCAGAATCCTCATATCCTCTGATCTCCATGTCATCATCCATAGCAATTTTTAAATGTAAAGTAGCAAGGAGAAAAATCATTACTGTTGCACATTTCTTAAAATATTTGTAAATGTTAACGTGAATCCTTTGTGCAAGCATTTTATTATTTGCATATGTAAGTAAAACTATGACTAATGAAGTCATTCAGTCAAAAGAAGCCTCAAAGCAGAAAGCATATACCCTCTGGTGACACAAAACTCACTGTTTTTTAAGCGAACATAACAATACGGCTTTATTGCAAAATGTTGCTGTATGTTGTTCAGTTACAGAGAAGGAATATAAATGTTTTATATAGAGAGTATTAACTGAAGAACATACTCTACTTATTCTTGAAGAAAGATACAGAGAAATATGTTTGCCACTCTCATTGCCTTTTGAAAGGGATTTTTGGTACTGAGGTATTATTTTTACTTTATGAATTTCCTCCTTAGAACAAATTTTATTGTTAAAAAAACATGGCGGTAGAGGACAGCCCTCATGCTGGCAGCTTTCTTGAATCAGAATGGCTCAGTGTGCCTCATACATCTTGGCAGTGAGGATACCCTGCAATGTACACTAATGGTCAATGGAATATACGCAGCATATATGGTGGGAGGTGGTAAGAGTGGGAAGGCATGACTAGGGAGATGCATCAACCCAATTTCCAGATGAACTTAAAAAGCCTTTTTAGG